>NW_027479265.1:0-170343 GCF_051014685.1 Ptiloglossa arizonensis | reverse complement strand
GATTTCAACGGTATGTGTATTTTTGCCCCTAGGCCATAGTAGTTATTGGTTTCGAGTATCAGGACTTGCGAAAATTTTGATGGTTTCTCATCATTCACTTAACTTCAAACTCCCATATCTCGCGAACGGAGGATTGACGAACCCGACGACATTCCTGTAGCATCTGAAAGTAGAAACTCGCCCCATTACAATGGTGTGTGTATCTTCTCCCCTAGGCCTATCCAGTTATTGGTTCGAGTATAAGACCAGCGAAATTTTTGATTGTTTCTCAACCATTTCCTTAACTTCAAACTCCCATATCTCGCGATCGGATTGACGACACGAGAAATTCCCTATTTGCAATCTGAAAGCAGAATCTCGGCCCGATTACAATGGTATGTGTACTTTTCCCCCTAGCGGCATAGTTGTTATTGGTTTTCGAGTAGTCAGAACGCCGAAAATTTTGATGGTTTCTCAACCATTCCTTAACTTTCAAATACTCCCCATATCTCGTGGAAACGGGAATGACGAACTCGTGATCATTCCTGTAGCATCTGAAGTAGAAACTCGCCCCATTACAATTGGTGTGTGTACTTTTCCCCATAGGCTATTCCAGTTATTGGTTTTGAGTATCAGACCAGCGAAATTTTTGATTGTTTCTCAACCATTCTTAACTTCAAACCATCCCATATCTCGCGAACGGATTGACGAACGCGAGAAATTCCTCGTGCATCTTGAAAGTAGAAACTCGTCCGATTAAACGTGTGTGTACTTTTCCCCTAGGCCATTCCAGTTATTGGTTTCGAGAATCAGACCGGCGAAAATTTTGATGGTTTCTACATCCATTCCTTATTTCAAACCTCCCATATCTCGGCGAACGGCTTGACGAACACGAGACATTCCTGTTGCATCTGGAAAGTAGAAACTCGCCCGATTGTAGCAACGGTGTGTGTATTTTTCCCCTCGGCCTTTGAAGTTATTGCATTTCGGGTATGAGGCTTGCGGAAAATTTTGATGGTTTCTCAAACCATTCACTTACCTTCGACAACTCCCACTATCTCGCCGAACGAATTGACGAACTCGAGAATTCCTTTGCATCTGTAATCAGAAACTCGCCCGATACAAAGGTATGTGTAATTTTGCCCTGGGGCCATAGTATGTTATGGTTTTGGAGCATCAGACATGCGAAAATTTTGATGGTTTCTCCAACCCTTTTACCTTACCTTCAACTCCCATATCACGCTTACGGAATAACGAACTCGGAGAAATTCCTAATTGCAATCTGAAAGCAGAAACCCCCCCTCGCCCGATTTCAACGGTATGTGTATCGTTTCCCCTAGGCCATTCCAGTTATTGTGTTCGAGTTTCAAATCAAGCGAAAATTTTGGTGGTTTCTCAACCATTCTTAACCTTCGAACTCCCATTCTTCTCGCGAACGGAATGACGAACGCGAGAAATTCCAGTTGCATTCTGAAAGTAGAAACTCGCCCGATTACAATGGTGTGTGTATTTTTGCCCTAAGGCCTTTGTAGTTATTGGTTTCTGTGTATCAGGATGCGCGTAAATTTTGATGGTTTCTCAACATTCCTTAATTACAACTCCCATATCTTCCGCGAACGATCGCGAACACTAGAAACCTCCTATTGTCTCTGAAAGCAGAAACTCGCCCGATTTCAAGGGTATGTGTACTTTTCCCCTAGGAAATTCCAGTTATTGGTTTCGCGTATCAGGATCAGCGAAAATTTTGATGGTTTCCTCAACCATTCCTTAATTTCAAACTCCCATATCTCGCGAACGATTGACGAACTCGAGAAATTTCCAGTTGCATTCTTGAAACTAGAAACTCTCCCGATTACAATGGTGTGTGTATTTTTGCCCTAGGGCCTTTTGTAGTTATTGGTTTCCCTGGTATCAGGATCGCGTAAATTTTGATTGGTTTCTCAACCATTCCTTAATGCCACGCTCCCATATCAACGCGAACGGATCGACGAACACGAGAAACACTCCTATTGCATCTGAAAGCAGGAAACTCGCCCGATTTCAAAGGGTGATGTGTACTTTTCCCCTAGGCCATTCCAGTAATTGGGTTTTATGTCGAGTATCAATCAGCGGAAAATTTTGATGGTTTCTAAACCATCCTTAACTTCAAACTTCCATATCTCGCGAACGTATTGAACGAACTCGAGAAATTCCTGTTGCATCTTGAAAGTGAGAAAACTCGCACGATATAACGGTAATGTGTACTTTTCCCCTAGGCCAATCCAGTTTTGGTTTCGAGTATCAGACCGGCGAAAATTTTGATGGTTTCTCACCATTCCTTTAATATCAAATCCCCATATCTCGCGCACGGATTGACGAACTCGAGACATTCCTGTTGCATCTGAAAGTAGAAACTCGCCCGATTACAACGGTGTGTGTATTTTTCCCCTCGCCCTTGTAGTTATTGGTTTCGGTATGAGGCAGGCGAAAATTATGATGGTTCTCAACCATCCTTACCTTCGAACTCCCCATATCTCGCGAACAAATTGACGAACTCGAGAAATTCCTTTTGCATCTGATATCAGAAACTCACCCGATTACAACGGTATGTGTAATTTTGCCCTGGGCCATAGTAGTTATTAGATTCGAGTATCAGACATTCGAAAATTTTTGATGGTTTCTCAATACCATTCCTTAACTTCAAACTCCCATATCACGCTTTCGGATAACGAACTCTGAGAAATTCCCTATTGCATCTGAAAGCGAAACCTCGCCCGTTTCAACGCCGTATGTGTACGTTTCCCCTAGGCCATTCCAGTTAGTTGGTTTCGAGTATCAATCAGCGAAAATTTTGGTGGTTTCCTAAACCATTCCTTAACTTCGAAACTCCTTATTTCTCGCGATCGGAATGACGAACGCGAGAAAATTCCATTGCAATCTGACAGTAGAACTCGCCCGATTACAATGGAGTGTGTTATTTTTGCCCTAGGCCTTTATAGTTATTGTTTCTGGTATCAGGATCGCGTAATTTTGAAGGTTCTCAACCATTCCTTAATTCAAACTACCATATCTCGCGAACGGATGCGACGAACACGAGAAACTCCTATTGCAATCTGAAAGCAGAAACTCGCCCGATTTCAAGGGTAATGTGTACTTTTCCCCTAGGACATTCCAGTTATTGGTTTCGAGTATCAGATCAGCGAAAATTTTGATGTTTCCTCAACCATTCCTTAATTTCAAACTCCCATATTTCTCGCGAACGGATTGACGAACTCGGAAATTCCTGTTGCATCTTGAAAGTAAAACTCGCCCGAATACAATGGTGTGTGTACTTTTTTGCCCTAGGGCCTTGTATGTTATTGTTTTCTGGTATCAGGATCGCGTAAATTTGATGGTTTCTCAACCATTCCTTTAATTCAAACTCCCATATCCTCGCGAACGGTAATCGACGTAACCACGAGAAACTCCTATTGCATCGAAAGCAGAAACTCGCACGATTTCAAGGGTGGTGTTACTTTTCCCCTAGGCCATTCCAGTTATTAAAATGGTTGCGAGTATCAGATCAGCGAAAATTTTGATGGTGTTATTTAGTTTCTAACCATTCCTTAACTTCAAACTTCCATATCTCGCGAACGAATTGACGAACTCGAGAAATTCCCTGTTGCATCTGAAAGTAGAAACCTCGCCGATTAATAACGGTATGTGTACTTTTCCCCCTAGGCCCATTCCAGTTTTGTGTTACGAGTATCAGACCCGGCGAAAATTTTGATGGTTCTCAACCCATTCCTTAATTTCAAACCCCATATCTTCGCGAACGGATTGACGAACTCGAGACATTCCTGTTGCATCTGAAAGTAGCAAACTCCCCCGCCCGATTACAACGGTGTGTGGTATTTTTCCCCTCGGCCTTTGTAGTTATTGTTTCGTGGTATGAAGGCTTGCGAAAATTATGATGTTTCTCAAACCATTCCTTACCTTCGAACTCCCATATCTCGCGAACAAATTGACGAACTCGAGAAATTCCCTTTTGCATCTGATATCAGAAAACTCACCCGATTTACAACGGTATGTGTAATTTTGCCCTGGGCCATAGTATTATTGGATTCGAGAGCATCAGACATGCGGAAAATTTGATGAATTTGTTTGTTTCTAAAGCGTTCCTTAACTTCAAACTCCCATATCTCGCGAACAGGATTGACGAGCTCGAGAAATTCGGTTGCATCTGAAAGTAGAAACTCGCCCGATAACAACGGTATGTGTATTTTTCCCCTATTGCCATTGTAGTTATTGGTTTCGAGTATCAGACATGCGAAAATTTTGATGGTTTCTCAACCATTCCTTAACTTCAAACTCCCATATCACACCTTACAGGAATAACGAACTCGAGAACATTCCTATTGCATCTGATAAGCAGGAAGAACTCGCACCGATTTCAACGGTATGTGTACGTTTCCCCTAGGCCATTCCAGTTATTGTGTTTCGAGTATCAATATCAGGCGAAATTTTTGGTGGTTTCTCAACCATGTCCATTTACTTCGAACTCCCATTTCTCGCGATCGGAATGACGGACGCGAGAAATTCCTCAGTTGCATCTGAAAGTAGAAACTCGCCCGATTACAATGGTGTGTGTATTTTTGCCCTAGGCCTTTATAGTTATTGGTTCTGGATCAGGATCGCGTAATTTTGATGTTCTCAACCATTCCTTAATTCAAACTCCCATATCTCGCGAACGGATCGAACGAACACGAGAAACTCCTATTGCATCTGAAAGCAGAAACTCCGCCCGTATTTCAAGGGTATGTTACTTTTCCCTAGGACATTCCAGTTATTGGTTTCGAGTATCAAGATCAGCGAAAATTTTGATGGTTCTCTCAACCATTCCATAATTTCAAACTCCCATATCTCGCGAACGGATTGACGAACTCGAGAAATTCCTGTTGCATCTGAAAGATAGAGAACTCGCCCGATACAATGGTGTGTGTATTCTTTGCCCTAGGCCTTTGTAGTATTGGTTTCTGGTATCAGGATCGCGTAACTTTGATGTTTCTCAACATTCTTTAATTCAAACTCCCATATCTCGCGAACGGATCGACGAACACGAGAAACTCCTATTGCATCTGAAAGCAGAAACTCGCCCGATTTCAAGGGTGTGTGTACTTTTCCCCTAGGCCATCCAGTTATTGGTTCGAGGTATCAGATCAGCGAAATTTTGATGGTTTCTAAACATTCTTAACTTCAAACTACCATATCTCGCGAACGGAATTGACGAACTCGAGAAATTCCCTGTTGCATCTGAAAGTAGAAACTCGCCCGATTATAACGGTATGTGTACTTTCCCCTAGGGCCATTCCAGTTTTGGTTTCGAGTATCAGACCCGGCGAAAATTTTAGAGGTTTCTCAACCCATTTTCCTTATTTCAAACTCCCATATCTCGCGAACGGATTGACGAACTCGAGACATTCCTGTTGCATCTGAAATGTAGAAACTCGGCCCGATTACAACGGTGAGTGTATTTTTTCCCCTCGGCCTTTGTAGTTATTGGGTTTCGGGTATGAGGCTTGCGAAAATTATTGGATGTTTCTTCTCACCTTTCCGTACCTTCGAACTCCCCATATTCTCGCGAACAAATGACGAACTCGAGAAATTCCTTTTGCATCTGATATCAAGAACTCACCCGATACAACGGTATGTGTAATTTTGCCCGGGCCATAGTAGTTATTGGAATTCGAGCATCAGACATGCGAAAATTTTGATGGTTTCTCAACCATTCCTTAACTGCAAAAAACTCCCATATCACGCTTACGGAATGACGAACTCGAGAATTCCTATTGCATCTGAAAAGCAGAAACCCTCGCCCCCCGATTTCAAACCGGTATGATGTACGTTTCCCCTAGGCCATTCCAGTTAATTGGTTTCGAGTATCAAATCAGCGATAATTTTGTTTGGTTTTCTCAAACCATTCCTTAACTTCGAAACTCTCATTATCTGCGGAACGTAGAATGACGAACGCAGAGAAAATCCAGTTGCAATCTGAAAGTAGAAAACTCGCCCGAATTACAATGGAGTGTGTTATTTTGCCACTAGGCCTTTGTAGTTATTGGTTTCTGGTATCATGGATCGCGTAAATTTTGATGGTTTCTCAACCATTCACCTTAATTCAAACCTCCCATACTCTCGCGAACGGTTTGACGAACACGAGAAACTCCTATTGCATCTGAAAGCAGAAACTCGTCCCGATTTCATGGTATGTGTACTTTTCCCCTAGGGCAATCCAGTTATTGGGTTCAGAGTATCAGATCAGCGACAATTTAGATGGTTTCTCAACATTCCTTAACTCAAAACTCCCACATCTCGCGAACGGATTAACGAACTCGAGAAATTCCATGTTGCATCTGAAAGTCGAAACTCGCCCCGATTTCAACGGTGTGTGTACTTTTCCCCTAGGCCATAGTAGTTATTGGTTTCGAGTATCAGACTTCGCGGAAAATTTTGCTGGTCTCTCAACTATTCCTTATTTCACAAACTCC
The DNA here is from genome assembly GCF_051014685.1 of Ptiloglossa arizonensis. Lineage (NCBI taxonomy): Eukaryota > Metazoa > Arthropoda > Insecta > Hymenoptera > Colletidae > Ptiloglossa > Ptiloglossa arizonensis. The sequence goes on along the minus strand of NW_027479265.1, from coordinate 163,858 downwards.
CAAATATATCTCGCGAACGGATTGACGAACTCGAGAAATTCCCTGTTGCATCTGAAAGGTAGAAACTCGCCCCATTACAATGGTTGCTTTGTAACTTCTCCCCTAGGTCTATCGTATTATTGTTTCGAGTATCAGACATGCGAAAATTTTGATGGTTTCTCAACCATTCCTTAACTTTCAAACTCCCATATTCACGCTTACGGATTGACGAACCTCGCGGAAATTCCTATTGCATCTGAATGCAGAAAACTCCGCCCGATTACAAGCGGCATGTGTATTTTTGCCCTAGGCCATTGTAGTTATTGGTTTCGTGTATCAGACTTGTTGAAAATTTTGATGTGATCATACTCTCACATTCCCTTACTCTCAAACTCCCATATCCTTCGCGAACGATTGACGAACTCGAGGACATTCCTGTAGCATCTGAAAGTAGAACTCGCTCCCATTACAATGGTGTGTGTACTTTTCCCCTTGGCTATTCCAGTATTGTTTCGAGTATCAGACCAGCGAAATTTTTTATGTGTTCTCAACCATTCCTTAACTTCAAACTCCCATATCTTGCGATCGGATAGACGATCATCGAGAAATTCCTGTTGAAATCTGAAGTAGAAACTCGCCCCATTACAATAGTTTGTGTACTTCTCCCCTAGCCATTCCAGTTATAGGTTTCGAGGTATCAGGACGTGCGAAAATTTTGATGGTTTCTCAACCATTTCCTTAACTTCATAAACTCCCATATCACGCTTGCGGAATTGACGAACTCGAGAAATACCTATTGCAATCAGAAAGCAGAAACTCGCCCTGATTGCAACGGTATGTGTATTTTGCCCCTAGGCCATAGTAGGATATATGGTTTCGAGTATCAGACTTGCGAAAATTTGATGGTTCTCAGCCATCCTTAACTTCAAATCTCATATTCTTCGCGAAAGGATTGACGAACACGAGAAATACTATTGCATCTGAAAGGCAGAAACTCGCCCCGATTTCAAGCGTATGTTACTTTTCCCCTAGGCCACTTCCAGTTATTGGTTTCGAGTAATCAAGATCAGCGAAAATTTTGATGGTTTACTCAAACCATTCCTTAACTTCAAACTCCCATATCTCGCAAACGGCTTGACGAACCACGAGAATTTCCTGGTTGCTTCTGAAAGTAGAAACTCGCCCGATTCCCATACAACGGTATGTGTATTTTTCCCCTAGGCCTCTGTAAGTTATTGGTTTCGGAATCAGACCTTGCGAAAATTTGATGGTTTCTCAACCCATTCCTTAACTGCAAACTCCCATATCTCGCGAACGGGATTGGGGACGAACTCGAGAAATTCCTGTTGCTCTGAAGCCGAAACTCGCCCGATTACTACGGTATGTGTATTATGCCCTAGGCCCATAGTAGTTATTGGTTTCGAGTATCAGACTTGCGAATTTTGATGGTTTTCTCAACCATTCCTTAACATTCAAACTCCCATATCTCGCGAACGGATTGACGAACTCGAGACATTCCTGTAGCATCTGAAAGTAGAGACTCGCCCCATTACAATGGGAGTGTGTACTCTCCCCTAGGGCTATTCCAGTTATTGGTTTCGAGTATCAGACCCAGCGAATTTTTTTGGATTGTTTCTCAACCATACCTTAACTTCAAACTCAGCATATCTCGCGAACGGATTGACGAACACGAGAAATTCCTATTGCAATCAGAAAAGCAGAAACTCGCCCGATTACAATGGTAGTGTGTACTTTCCCCTAGGCCATAGTAGTTATTGGTTTCAAGTATCAGACCGCCGAAAATTTTGATGGTTTCTCACCATTCCTTAACCTTCAAACTCCATATCTCGCGAACTGGATTGACGAACTCGGGAGACATTCCTGTAGCATCTGAAAGTAGAAACCTCGCCCCATTACAATGGTGTTGTACTTTTCCCCTAGGCTATTCCAGTTATTGGGTTTTGAGTATCAGACCCAGCGAAATTTTTGATTGTTTCTCAACCATTCCTTAACTTCAAACTCCCATATCTCGCGAACGGATTGACGAACTCGAGACATTCCTGTTGCATCTGAAAGTAGGAAACTCGGCCGATTACAACGGTGTGTGTATTTTTCCCCTCGGCCTTTGTAGTTATTGCTTTCGGGTATGAGGCTTGCGAAAATTTTGATGGTTTCTCAACCATTCCTTACCTTCGAACTCCCATATCTCGCGAACGAATTGACGAACTCGAGAAATTCTTTGCATCTGAAACCAGAAACTCGCCCGATTACAACGGTATGTGTAATTTTGCCCTGGGCCATAGTAGTTATTGTTTCGAGCATCAGACTTGCGAAAATTTTGATGGTTTCTAAAGCGGTTCCTTAACTTCAAACACCCATATCTGCGCGAACGGATTGACGAGCCTCGAGAAACCTTCGGTTGCATCTGAAGTAGAAACTCGCCCGATTACAACGGTATGTGTATTTTTCCCCTATGCCATTGTAGTTATTGGTTTCGAGTATCAGAACATGCGAAAATTTTGATGGTTTCCTCAACCATTCCTTACCTTCGAACTCCCATATCTCGCGAACGAATTGACGAACTCGAGAAATTCCTTTTGCATCTGAAACCAGAAACTCGCCCGATTACAACGGTATGTGTAATTTTGCCCTGGGCCATAGTAGTTATTGGGTTTCGAGCATCAGACTTGCGAAAATTTTGATGGTTTCTAAAGGCGTTCCTTAACTTCAAACACCCATATCTCGCGAACGGATTGACGAGCTCGAGAAGCTTCGGTTGCATCTGAAAGTAGAAACTCGCCCGATTACAACGGTATGTGTATTTTTCCCTATGCCATTGTAGTTATTGGTTTCGAGTATCAGACATGCGAAAATTTTGATGGTTTCTCACCATTCTTAACTTCAAACTCCCATATCACGCTTACGAATAACGAACTCGAGAAATTCCTATTGCATCTGAAAGCAGAAACTCGCCCGATTTCAACGGTATGTGTACGTTTCCCCTAGGCCATTCCAGTTATTGGTTCGAGTATCAAATCAGCGAAAATTTTGGTGGTTTCTCAACCATTCCTTAACTTCGAACTCCCATTTCACGCGATCGGAATGACGAACGCGAGAAATTCCAGTTGCATCTGAAAGTAGAAACTCGCCCGATTACAATGGTGTGTGTATTTTTGCCCTAGGCCTTTATAGTTATTGGTTTCTGGTATCAGGATCGCGTAAATTTTGATGGTTTCTCAACCATTCCTTAATTCAAACTCCATATCTCGCGAACGGATCTCGACGAACACGAGAAACTCCTATTGCATCTGAAAGCAGAAACTCGCCCCGATTTCAAGGGTATGTGTACTTTTCCCCTAGGACATTCCAGTTATTGGTTTCGAGTATCAGATCAGCGAAAATTTTGATGGTTTCTCAACCATTCCTTAATTTCAAACTCCCATATCTCGCGAACGGATTGACGAACTCGAGAAATTCCTGTTGCATCTGAAAGTAGAAACTCGCCGATTACAATGGTGTGTGTATTTTTGCCCTAGGCCTTTGTAGTTATTGGGTTTCTGGTATCAGGATCGCGTAAATTTTGATGGTTCTCAACCATTCTTTAATTCAAACTCCATATCTCGCGATCGGATCGACGGAACACGAGAAACTCCTATTGCATCTGAAAGCAGAAACTCGCCCGATTTCAAGGGTGTGTGTACTTTTCCCTAGGCCATTCCAGTTATTGGTTTCGAGTATCAGATCAGCGAAAATTTTGATGGTTTCTAAACCATTCCTTAACTTCAAAACTTCCATATCTCGCGAACGAATTTGACGAACATCGAGAAATTCCTGTTGCATCTGAAAGTAGAAACTCGCCCGATTATAACGGTATGTGTACTTTTCCCCCTAGGCCATTCAGTTTTGGTTTCGAGTATCAGACCGAGCGAAAATTTTGATGGTTTCTCAACCATTCCTTAATTTCAAACTCCCTATCTCGCGAACGGATTGACGAACTCGAGACATTCCTGTTGCATCTGAAAGTAGGAAACTCGCCCGATTACAACGGTGTGTGTATTTTTCCCCTCGGCCTTTGTTTGTATTGGTTTCGGGTATGAGGCTTGCGAAAATTATGATGGTTTCTCAACCATTCCTTACCTTCGAACTCCCATATCTCGCGAACAAATTGACGAACTCGAGAAATTCTTTTGCATCTGATATCAGAAACTCACCCGATTACAACGGTATGTGTAATTTTGCCCTGGGCCATAGTAGTTATTGGATTCGAGCATCAGACATGCGAAATTTTGATGGTTTCTCAACCATTCCTTAACTTCAAAACTCCCATATCACGCTTACGGAATGACGAACTCGAGAAATTCCTATTGCATCTGAAAGCAGAAACTCGCCCGATTTTCAACGGTATGGTGTACGTTTCCCCCTAGGCCATTCCAGTTATTGGTTTCGAGTATCAAATTCAGCCGAAAATTTTGTTGGTTTCTCAACCATTCCTTAACTTCGAACTCTCATATCTTGCGAACGGAATGACGAACGCGAGAAATTCAGTTGCATCTGAAAGTAGAAACTCGCCCGATTACAATGGTGTGTGTATTTTTGCCCTAGGGCCTTTGTAGTTATTGGTTTCTGTATCAGGATCGCGTAAATTTTGATGGTTTCTCAAACCATTCCTTAATTCAAACTCCCATATCTCGCGAACGGATTGACGAACACGAGAAACTCCTATTGCATCTGAAAGCAGAAACTCGTCCGATTTCATGGGTATGTGTACTTTTCCCCTAGGCCATTCCAGTTATTGGTTTCGAGTATCAGATCAGCGAAAATTTTGATGGTTTCTCAACCATTCCTTAACTTCAAACTCCCACATCTCGCGAACGGATTAACGAACTCGAGAAATTCCTGTTGCATCTGAAAGTAGAAACTCGCCCGATTTCAACGGTGTGTGTACTTTTCCCCTAGGCCATAGTAGTTATTGGTTTCGAGTATCAGACTTGCGAAAATTTTGATGGTCTCTCAACTATTCCTTAATTTCAAACTCCCATATCTCGCGAACGGATTGACGAACTCGAGAAATTCCTGTTGCATCTGAAAGTAGAAACTCGCCCCATTACAATGGTGTTTGTACTTCTCCCCTAGGCTATAGTAGTTATTGGTTTCGAGTATCAGACATGCGAAAATTTTGATGGTTTCTCAACCATTCCTTAACTTCAAACTCCCATATCACGCTTACGGATTGACGAACTCGAGAAATTCCTATTGCATCTGAATGCAGAAACTCGCCCGATTACAACGGCATGTGTATTTTTGCCCTAGGCCATAGTAGTTATTGGTTTCGTGTATCAGACTTGTGAAAATTTTGATGGTTTCTCAACCATTCCTTAACTTCAAACTCCCATATCTCGCGAACGGATTGACGAACTCGAGACATTCCTGTAGCATCTGAAAGTAGAAACTCGCCCCATTACAATGGTGTGTGTACTTTTCCCCTTGGCTATTCCAGTTATTGGTTTCGAGTATCAGACCAGCGAAATTTTTTATTGTTTCTCAACCATTCCTTAACTTCAAACTCCCATATCTTGCGATCGGATTGACGATCTCGAGAAATTCCTGTTGAATCTGAAAGTAGAAACTCGCCCCATTACAATAGTTTGTGTACTTTTCCCCTAGGCCATTCCAGTTATTGGTTTCGAGTATCAGACGTGCGAAAATTTTGATGGTTTCTCAACCATTCCTTAACTTCAAACTCCCATATCACGCTTGCGGATTGACGAACTCGAGAAATTCCTATTGCATCTGAAAGCAGAAACTCGCCCGATTGCAACGGTATGTGTATTTTTGCCCTAGGCCATAGTAGATATTGGTTTCGAGTATCAGACTTGCGAAAATTTTGATGGTTTCTCATCCATTCCTTAACTTCAAAATCCCATATCTCGCGAACGGATTGACGAACACGAGAAATTCCTATTGCATCTGAAAGCAGAAACTCGCCCGATTTCAACGGTATGTGTACTTTTCCCCTAGGCCATTCCAGTTATTGGTTTCGAGTATCAGATCAGCGAAAATTTTGATGGTTTCTCAACCATTCCTTAACTTCAAACTCCCATATCTCGCAAACGGATTGACGAACTCGAGAAATTCCTGTTGCATCTGAAAGTAGAAACTCGCCCGATTACAACGGTATGTGTATTTTTCCCCTAGGCCTCTGTAGTTATTGGTTTCGGGAATCAGACTTGCGAAAATTTTGATGGTTTCTCAACCATTCCTTAACTGCAAACTCCCATATCTCGCGAACGGATTGACGAACTCGAGAAATTCCTGTTGCATCTGAAAGCAGAAACTCGCCCGATTACAACGGTATGTGTATTTTTGCCCTAGGCCATAGTAGTTATTGGTTTCGAGTATCAGACTTGCGAAATTTTGATGGTTTCTCAACCATTCCTTAACTTCAAACTCCCATATCTCGCGAACGGATTGACGAACTCGAGACATTCCTGTAGCATCTGAAAGTAGAGACTCGCCCCATTACAATGGTGTGTGTACTTCTCCCCTAGGCTATTCCAGTTATTGGTTTCGAGTATCAGACCAGCGAAATTTTTGATTGTTTCTCAACCATTCCTTAACTTCAAACTCCCATATCTCGCGAACGGATTGACGAACACGAGAAATTCCTATTGCATCTGAAAGCAGAAACTCGCCCGATTACAATGGTATGTGTACTTTTCCCCTAGGCCATAGTAGTTATTGGTTTCAAGTATCAGACCGCCGAAAATTTTGATGGTTTCTCAACCATTCCTTAACTTCAAACTCCCATATCTCGCGAACGGATTGACGAACTCGAGACATTCCTGTAGCATCTGAAAGTAGAAACTCGCCCCATTACAATGGTGTGTGTACTTTTCCCCTAGGCTATTCCAGTTATTGGTTTTGAGTATCAGACCAGCGAAATTTTTGATTGTTTCTCAACCATTCCTTAACTTCAAACTCCCATATCTCGCGAACGGATTGACGAACTCGAGACATTCCTGTTGCATCTGAAAGTAGAAACTCGGCCGATTACAACGGTGTGTGTATTTTTCCCCTCGGCCTTTGTAGTTATTGCTTTCGGGTATGAGGCTTGCGAAAATTTTGATGGTTTCTCAACCATTCCTTACCTTCGAACTCCCATATCTCGCGAACGAATTGACGAACTCGAGAAATTCCTTTTGCATCTGAAACCAGAAACTCGCCCGATTACAACGGTATGTGTAATTTTGCCCTGGGCCATAGTAGTTATTGGTTTCGAGCATCAGACTTGCGAAAATTTTGATGGTTTCTAAAGCGTTCCTTAACTTCAAACACCCATATCTCGCGAACGGATTGACGAGCTCGAGAAACTTCGGTTGCATCTGAAAGTAGAAACTCGCCCGATTACAACGGTATGTGTATTTTTCCCCTATGCCATTGTAGTTATTGGTTTCGAGTATCAGACATGCGAAAATTTTGATGGTTTCTCAACCATTCCTTACCTTCGAACTCCCATATCTCGCGAACGAATTGACGAACTCGAGAAATTCCTTTTGCATCTGAAACCAGAAACTCGCCCGATTACAACGGTATGTGTAATTTTGCCCTGGGCCATAGTAGTTATTGGTTTCGAGCATCAGACTTGCGAAAATTTTGATGGTTTCTAAAGCGTTCCTTAACTTCAAACACCCATATCTCGCGAACGGATTGACGAGCTCGAGAAGCTTCGGTTGCATCTGAAAGTAGAAACTCGCCCGATTACAACGGTATGTGTATTTTTCCCCTATGCCATTGTAGTTATTGGTTTCGAGTATCAGACATGCGAAAATTTTGATGGTTTCTCAACCATTCCTTAACTTCAAACTCCCATATCACGCTTACGGAATAACGAACTCGAGAAATTCCTATTGCATCTGAAAGCAGAAACTCGCCCGATTTCAACGGTATGTGTACGTTTCCCCTAGGCCATTCCAGTTATTGGTTTCGAGTATCAAATCAGCGAAAATTTTGGTGGTTTCTCAACCATTCCTTAACTTCGAACTCCCATTTCTCGCGATCGGAATGACGAACGCGAGAAATTCCAGTTGCATCTGAAAGTAGAAACTCGCCCGATTACAATGGTGTGTGTATTTTTGCCCTAGGCCTTTATAGTTATTGGTTTCTGGTATCAGGATCGCGTAAATTTTGATGGTTTCTCAACCATTCCTTAATTCAAACTCCCATATCTCGCGAACGGATCGACGAACACGAGAAACTCCTATTGCATCTGAAAGCAGAAACTCGCCCGATTTCAAGGGTATGTGTACTTTTCCCCTAGGACATTCCAGTTATTGGTTTCGAGTATCAGATCAGCGAAAATTTTGATGGTTTCTCAACCATTCCTTAATTTCAAACTCCCATATCTCGCGAACGGATTGACGAACTCGAGAAATTCCTGTTGCATCTGAAAGTAGAAACTCGCCCGATTACAATGGTGTGTGTATTTTTGCCCTAGGCCTTTGTAGTTATTGGTTTCTGGTATCAGGATCGCGTAAATTTTGATGGTTTCTCAACCATTCTTTAATTCAAACTCCCATATCTCGCGAACGGATCGACGAACACGAGAAACTCCTATTGCATCTGAAAGCAGAAACTCGCCCGATTTCAAGGGTGTGTGTACTTTTCCCCTAGGCCATTCCAGTTATTGGTTTCGAGTATCAGATCAGCGAAAATTTTGATGGTTTCTAAACCATTCCTTAACTTCAAACTTCCATATCTCGCGAACGAATTGACGAACTCGAGAAATTCCTGTTGCATCTGAAAGTAGAAACTCGCCCGATTATAACGGTATGTGTACTTTTCCCCTAGGCCATTCCAGTTTTGGTTTCGAGTATCAGACCGGCGAAAATTTTGATGGTTTCTCAACCATTCCTTAATTTCAAACTCCCATATCTCGCGAACGGATTGACGAACTCGAGACATTCCTGTTGCATCTGAAAGTAGAAACTCGCCCGATTACAACGGTGTGTGTATTTTTCCCCTCGGCCTTTGTAGTTATTGGTTTCGGGTATGAGGCTTGCGAAAATTATGATGGTTTCTCAACCATTCCTTACCTTCGAACTCCCATATCTCGCGAACAAATTGACGAACTCGAGAAATTCCTTTTGCATCTGATATCAGAAACTCACCCGATTACAACGGTATGTGTAATTTTGCCCTGGGCCATAGTAGTTATTGGATTCGAGCATCAGACATGCGAAAATTTTGATGGTTCCTCAACCATTCCTTAACTTCAAACTCCCATATCACGCTTACGGAATGACGAACTCGAGAAATTCCTATTGCATCTGAAAGCAGAAACTCGCCCGATTTCAACGGTATGTGTACGTTTCCCCTAGGCCATTCCAGTTATTGGTTTCGAGTATCAAATAAGCGAAAATTTTGTTGGTTTCTCAACCATTCCTTAACTTCGAACTCTCATATCTTGCGAACGGAATGACGAACGCGAGAAATTCCAGTTGCATCTGAAAGTAGAAACTCGCCCGATTACAATGGTGTGTGTATTTTTGCCCTAGGCCTTTGTAGTTATTGGTTTCTGGTATCAGGATCGCGTAAATTTTGATGGTTTCTCAACCATTCCTTAATTCAAACTCCCATATCTCGCGAACGGATTGACGAACACGAGAAACTCCTATTGCATCTGAAAGCAGAAACTCGTCCGATTTCATGGGTATGTGTACTTTTCCCCTAGGCCATTCCAGTTATTGGTTTCGAGTATCAGATCAGCGAAAATTTTGATGGTTTCTCAACCATTCCTTAACTTCAAACTCCCACATCTCGCGAACGGATTAACGAACTCGAGAAATTCCTGTTGCAGCTGAAAGTAGAAACTCGCCCGATTTCAACGGTGTGTGTACTTTTCCCCTAGGCCATAGTAGTTATTGGTTTCGAGTATCAGACTTGCGAAAATTTTGATGGTCTCTCAACTATTCCTTAATTTCAAACTCCCATATCTCGCGAACGGATTGACGAACTCGAGAAATTCCTGTTGCATCTGAAAGTAGAAACTCGCCCCATTACAATGGTGTTTGTACTTCTCCCCTAGGCTATAGTAGTTATTGGTTTCGAGTATCAGACATGCGAAAATTTTGATGGTTTCTCAACCATTCCTTAACTTCAAACTCCCATATCACGCTTACGGATTGACGAACTCGAGAAATTCCTATTGCATCTGAATGCAGAAACTCGCCCGATTACAACGGCATGTGTATTTTTGCCCTAGGCCATAGTAGTTATTGGTTTCGTGTATCAGACTTGTGAAAATTTTGATGGTTTCTCAACCATTCCTTAACTTCAAACTCCCATATCTCGCGAACGGATTGACGAACTCGAGACATTCCTGTAGCATCTGAAAGTAGAAACTCGCCCCATTACAATGGTGTGTGTACTTTTCCCCTTGGCTATTCCAGTTATTGGTTTCGAGTATCAGACCAGCGAAATTTTTTATTGTTTCTCAACCATTCCTTAACTTCAAACTCCCATATCTTGCGATCGGATTGACGATCTCGAGAAATTCCTGTTGAATCTGAAAGTAGAAACTCGCCCCATTACAATAGTTTGTGTACTTTTCCCCTAGGCCATTCCAGTTATTGGTTTCGAGTATCAGACGTGCGAAAATTTTGATGGTTTCTCAACCATTCCTTAACTTCAAACTCCCATATCACGCTTGCGGATTGACGAACTCGAGAAATTCCTATTGCATCTGAAAGCAGAAACTCGCCCGATTGCAACGGTATGTGTATTTTTGCCCTAGGCCATAGTAGATATTGGTTTCAAGTATCAGACTTGCGAAAATTTTGATGGTTTCTCATCCATTCCTTAACTTCAAAATCCCATATCTCGCGAACGGATTGACGAACACGAGAAATTCCTATTGCATCTGAAAGCAGAAACTCGCCCGATTTCAACGGTATGTGTACTTTTCCCCTAGGCCATTCCAGTTATTGGTTTCGAGTATCAGATCAGCGAAAATTTTGATGGTTTCTCAACCATTCCTTAACTTCAAACTCCCATATCTCGCAAACGGATTGACGAACTCGAGAAATTCCTGTTGCATCTGAAAGTAGAAACTCGCCCGATTACAACGGTATGTGTATTTTTCCCCTAGGCCTCTGTAGTTATTGGTTTCGGGAATCAGACTTGCGAAAATTTTGATGGTTTCTCAACCATTCCTTAACTGCAAACTCCCATATCTCGCGAACGGATTGACGAACTCGAGAAATTCCTGTTGCATCTGAAAGCAGAAACTCGCCCGATTACAACGGTATGTGTATTTTTGCCCTAGGCCATAGTAGTTATTGGTTTCGAGTATCAGACTTGCGAAATTTTGATGGTTTCTCAACCATTCCTTAACTTCAAACTCCCATATCTCGCGAACGGATTGACGAACTCGAGACATTCCTGTAGCATCTGAAAGTAGAGACTCGCCCCATTACAATGGTGTGTGTACTTCTCCCCTAGGCTATTCCAGTTATTGGTTTCGAGTATCAGACCAGCGAAATTTTTGATTGTTTCTCAACCATTCCTTAACTTCAAACTCCCATATCTCGCGAACGGATTGACGAACACGAGAAATTCCTATTGCATCTGAAAGCAGAAACTCGCCCGATTACAATGGTATGTGTACTTTTCCCCTAGGCCATAGTAGTTATTGGTTTCAAGTATCAGACCGCCGAAAATTTTGATGGTTTCTCAACCATTCCTTAACTTCAAACTCCCATATCTCGCGAACGGATTGACGAACTCGAGACATTCCTGTAGCATCTGAAAGTAGAAACTCGCCCCATTACAATGGTGTGTGTACTTTTCCCCTAGGCTATTCCAGTTATTGGTTTTGAGTATCAGACCAGCGAAATTTTTGATTGTTTCTCAACCATTCCTTAACTTCAAACTCCCATATCTCGCGAACGGATTGACGAACTCGAGACATTCCTGTTGCATCTGAAAGTAGAAACTCGGCCGATTACAACGGTGTGTGTATTTTTCCCCTCGGCCTTTGTAGTTATTGCTTTCGGGTATGAGGCTTGCGAAAATTTTGATGGTTTCTCAACCATTCCTTACCTTCGAACTCCCATATCTCGCGAACGAATTGACGAACTCGAGAAATTCCTTTTGCATCTGAAACCAGAAACTCGCCCGATTACAACGGTATGTGTAATTTTGCCCTGGGCCATAGTAGTTATTGGTTTCGAGCATCAGACTTGCGAAAATTTTGATGGTTTCTAAAGCGTTCCTTAACTTCAAACACCCATATCTCGCGAACGGATTGACGAGCTCGAGAAACTTCGGTTGCATCTGAAAGTAGAAACTCGCCCGATTACAACGGTATGTGTATTTTTCCCCTATGCCATTGTAGTTATTGGTTTCGAGTATCAGACATGCGAAAATTTTGATGGTTTCTCAACCATTCCTTACCTTCGAACTCCCATATCTCGCGAACGAATTGACGAACTCGAGAAATTCCTTTTGCATCTGAAACCAGAAACTCGCCCGATTACAACGGTATGTGTAATTTTGCCCTGGGCCATAGTAGTTATTGGTTTCGAGCATCAGACTTGCGAAAATTTTGATGGTTTCTAAAGCGTTCCTTAACTTCAAACACCCATATCTCGCGAACGGATTGACGAGCTCGAGAAGCTTCGGTTGCATCTGAAAGTAGAAACTCGCCCGATTACAACGGTATGTGTATTTTTCCCCTATGCCATTGTAGTTATTGGTTTCGAGTATCAGACATGCGAAAATTTTGATGGTTTCTCAACCATTCCTTAACTTCAAACTCCCATATCTCGCGAAAGGATTAACGAACTCGAGAAATTCCTGTTGCATCTGAAAGTAGAAACTCGCCCGATTTCAACGGTGTGTGTACTTTTCCCCTAGGCCATAGTAGTTATTGGTTTCGAGTATCAGACTTGCGAAAATTTTGATGGTCTCTCAACTATTCCTTAACTTCAAACTCCCATATCTCGCGAACGGATTGACGAACTCGAGAAATTCCTGTTGCATCTGAAAGTAGAAACTCGCCCCATTACAATGGTTTGTGTACTTTTCCCCTAGGCCATAGTAGTTATTGGTTTCGAGTATCATACATGCGAAAATTTTGATGGTTTCTCAACCATTCCATAATTTCAAACTCCCATATCACGCTTACGGAATGACGAACTCGAGAAATTCCTATTGCATCTGAAAGCAGAAACTCGCCCGATTTCAACGGTATGTGTACGTTTCCCCTAGGCCATTCCAGTTATTGGTTTCGAGTATCAAATCAGCGAAAATTTTGGTGGTTTCTCAACCATTCCTTAACTTCGAACTCCCATATCTCGCGAACGGAATGACGAACGCGAGAAATTCCAGTTGCATCTGAAAGTAGAAACTCGCCCGATTACAATGGTGTGTGTATTTTTGCCCTAGGCCTTTGTAGTTATTGGTTTCTGGTATCAGGATCGCGTAAATTTTGATGGTTTCTCAACCATTCCTTAATTCAAACTCCCATATCTCGCGAACGGATTGACGAACACGAGAAACTCCTATTGCATCTGAAAGCAGAAACTCGCCCGATTTCAAGGGTATGTGTACTTTTCCCCTAGGACATTCCAGTTATTGGTTTCGAGTATCAGATCAGCGAAAATTTTGATGGTTTCTCAACCATTCCTTAACTTCAAACTCCCATATCTCGCGAACGGATTAACGAACTCGAGAAATTCCTGTTGCATCTGAAAGTAGAAACTCGCCCGATTTCAACGGTGTGTGTACTTTTCCCCTAGGCCATAGTAGTTATTGGTTTCGAGTATCAGACTTGCGAAAATTTTGATGGTCTCTCAACTATTCCTTAATTTCAAAGCCCCATATCTCGCGAACGGATTGACGAACTCGAGAAATTCCTGTTGCATCTGAAAGTAGAAACTCGCCCCATTACAATGGTGTGTGTACTTTTCCCCTAGGCCATAGTAGTTATTGGTTTCGAGTATCAGACATGCGAAAATTTTGATGGTTTCTCATCCATTCCTTAATTTCAAACTCCCATACCACGCTTACGGATTGACGAACTCGAGAAATTCCTATTGCATCTGAAAGCAGAAACTCGCCCGATTACAACGGTGTGTGTATTTTTCCCCTCGGCCTTTGTAGTTATTGGTTTCGGGTATGAGGCTTGCGAAAATTTTGATGGTTTCTCAACCATTCCTCAACTTCAAACTCCCATATCACGCTTACGGAATGACGAACTCGAGAAATTCCTATTGCATCTGAAAGCAGAAATTCGCCCGATTTCAACGGTATGTGTACGTTCCCCTAGGCCATTCCAGTTATTGGTTTCGAGTATCAAATCAGCGAAAATTTTGGTGGTTTCTCAACCATTCCTTAACTTCGAACTCCCATATCTCGCGAACGGAATGACGAACGAGAAAAATTCCAGTTGCATCTGAAAGTAGAAACTCGCCCGATTACAATGGTGTGTGTATTATTGCCCTAGGCCTTTGTAGTTATTGGTTTCTGGTATCAGGATCGCGTAAATTTTGATGGTTTCTCAACCATTCCTTAATTCAAACTCCCATATCTCGCGAACGGATTAACGAACTCGAGAAATTCCTATTGCATCTGAAAGCAGAAACTCGCCCGATTACAACGGTATGTGTATTTTTGCCCTAGGCCATAGTAGTTATTGGTTTCGAGTATCAGACTTGTGAAAATTTTGATGGTTTCTCAACCATTCCTTAACTTCAAACTCCCATATCTCGCGAACGGATTGACGAACTCGAGACATTCCTGTAGCATCTGAAAGTAGAAACTCGCCCCATTACAATGGTGTGTGTACTTTTCCCCTTGGCTATTCCAGTTATTGGTTTCGAGTATCAGACCAGCGAAATTTTTTATTGTTTCTCAACCATTCCTTAACTTCAAACTCCGATATCTTGCGATCGGATTGACGATCTCGAGAAATTCCTGTTGAATCTGAAAGTAGAAACTCGCCCCATTACAATAGTTTGTGTACTTTTCCCCTAGGCCATTCCAGTTATTGGTTTCGAGTATCAGACGTGCGAAAATTTTGATCGTTTCTCAACAATTCCTTAACTTCAAACTCCCATATCACGCTTGCGGATTGACGAACTCGAGAAATTCCTATTGCATCTGAAAGCAGAAACTCGCCCGATTGCAACGGTATGTGTATTTTTGCCCTAGGCCATAGTAGATATTGGTTTCGAGTATCAGACTTGCGAAAATTTTGATGGTTTCTCATCCATTCCTTAACTTCAAACTCCCATATCTCGCGAACGGATTGACGAACACGAGAAATTCCTATTGCATCTGAAAGCAGAAACTCGCCCGATTTCAACGGTATGTGTACTTTTCCCCTAGGCCATTCCAGTTATTGGTTTCGAGTATCAGATCAGCGAAAATTTTGATGGTTTCTCAACCATTCCTTAACTTCAAACTCCCATATCTCGCAAACAGATTGACGAACTCGAGAAATTCCTGTTGCATCTGAAAGTAGAAACTCGCCCGATTACAACGGTATGTGTATTTTTCCCCTAGGCCTCTGTAGTTATTGGTTTCGGGAATCAGACTTGCGAAAATTTTGATGGTTTCTCAACCATTCCTTAACTGCAAACTCCCATATCTCGCGAACGGATTGACGAACTCGAGAAATTCCTGTTGCATCTGAAAGCAGAAACTCGCCCGATTACAACGGTATGTGTATTTTTGCCCTAGGCCATAGTAGTTATTGATTTCGAGTATCAGACTTGCGAAAATTTTGATGGTTTCTCAACCATTCCTTAACTTCAAACTCCCATATCTCGCGAACGGATTGACGAACTCGAGACATTCCTGTAGCATCTGAAAGTAGAAACTCGCCCCATTACAATGGTGTGTGTACTTCTCCCCTAGGCTATTCCAGTTATTGGTTTCGAGTATCAGACCAGCGAAATTTTTGATTGTTTCTCAACCATTCCTTAACTTCAAACTCCCATATCTCGCGAACGGATTGACGAACACGAGAAATTCCTAATGCATCTGAAAGCAGAAACTCGCCCGATTACAATGGTATGTGTACTTTTCCCCTAGGCCACAGTAGTTATTGGTTTCAAGTATCAGACCGCCGAAAATTTTGATGGTTTCTCAACCATTCCTTAACTTCAAACTCCCATATCTCGCGAACGGATTGACGAACTCGAGACATTCCTGTAGCATCTGAAAGTAGAAACTCGCCCCATTACAATGGTGTGTGTACTTTTCCCCTAGGCTATTCCAGTTATTGGTTTTGAGTATCAGACCAGCGAAATTTTTGATTGTTTCTCAACCATTCCTTAACTTCAAACTCCCATATCTCGCGAACGGATTGACGAACTCGAGACATTCCTGTTGCATCTGAAAGTAGAAACTCGGCCGATTACAACGGTGTGTGTATTTTTCCCCTCGGCCTTTGTAGTTATTGCTTTCGGGTATGAGGCTTGCGAAAATTTTGATGGTTTCTCAACCATTCCTTACCTTCGAACTCCCATATCTCGCGAACGAATTGACGAACTCGAGAAATTCCTTTTGCATCTGAAATCAGAAACTCGCCCGATTACAACGGTATGTGTAATTTTGCCCTGGGCCATAGTAGTTATCGGTTTCGAGCATCAGACTTGCGAAAATTTTGATGGTTTCTAAAGCGTTCCTTAACTTCAAATTCCCATATCTCGCGAACGGATTGACGAGCTCGAGAAACTTCGGTTGCATCTGAAAGTAGAAACTCGCCCGATTACAACGGTATGTGTATTTTTCCCCTATGCCATTGTAGTTATTAGTTTCGAGTATCAGACATGCGAAAATTTTGATGGTTTCTCAACCATTCCTTAACTTCAAACTCCCATATCTCGCGAAAGGATTGACGAACTCGAGAAATTCCTGTTGCATCTGAAAGTAGAAACTCGCCCGATTTCAACGGTGTGTGTACTTTTCCCCTAGGCCATAGTAGTTATTGGTTTCGAGTATCAGACTTGCGAAAATTTTGATGGTCTCTCAACTATTCCTTAACTTCAAACTCCCATATCTCGCGAACGGATTGACGAACTCGAGAAATTCCTGTTGCATCTGAAAGTAGAAACTCGCCCCATTACAATGGTGTGTGTACTTTTCCCCTAGGCCATAGTAGTTATTGGTTTCGAGTATCATACATGCGAAAATTTTGATGGTTTCTCAACCATTCCATAATTTCAAACTCCCATATCACGCTTACGGAATGACGAACTCGAGAAATTCCTATTGCATCTGAAAGCAGAAACTCGCCCGATTTCAACGGTATGTGTACGTTTCCCCTAGGCCATTCCAGTTATTGGTTTCGAGTATCAAATCAGCGAAAATTTTGGTGGTTTCTCAACCATTCCTTAACTTCGAACTCCCATATCTCGCGAACGGAATGACGAACGCGAGAAATTCCAGTTGCATCTGAAAGTAGAAACTCGCCCGATTACAATGGTGTGTGTATTTTTGCCCTAGGCCTTTGTAGTTGTTGGTTTCTGGTATCAGGATCGCGTAAATTTTGATGGTTTCTCAACCATTCCTTAATTCAAACTCCCATATCTCGCGAACGGATTGACGAACACGAGAAACTCCTATTGCATCTGAAAGCAGAAACTCGCCCGATTTCAAGGGTATGTGTACTTTTCCCCTAGGACATTCCAGTTATTGGTTTCGAGTATCAGATCAGCGAAAATTTTGATGGTTTCTCAACCATTCCTTAACTTCAAACTCCCATATCTCGCGAACGGATTAACGAACTCGAGAAATTCCTGTTGCATCTGAAAGTAGAAACTCGCCCGATTTCAACGGTGTGTGTACTTTTCCCCTAGGCCATAGTAGTTATTGGTTTCGAGTATCAGACTTGCGAAAATTTTGATGGTCTCTCAACTATTCCTTAACTTCAAATTCCCATATCTCGCGAACGGATTGACGAGCTCGAGAAACTTCGGTTGCATCTGAAAGTAGAAACTCGCCCGATTACAACGGTATGTGTATTTTTCCCCTATGCCATTGTAGTTATTAGTTTCGAGTATCAGACATGCGAAAATTTTGATGGTTTCTCAACCATTCCTTAACTTCAAACTCCCATATCTCGCGAAAGGATTGACGAACTCGAGAAATTCCTGTTGCATCTGAAAGTAGAAACTCGCCCGATTTCAACGGTGTGTGTACTTTTCCCCTAGGCCATAGTAGTTATTGGTTTCGAGTATCAGACTTGCGAAAATTTTGATGGTCTCTCAACTATTCCTTAACTTCAAACTCCCATATCTCGCGAACGGATTGACGAACTCGAGAAATTCCTGTTGCATCTGAAAGTAGAAACTCGCCCCATTACAATGGTGTGTGTACTTTTCCCCTAGGCCATAGTAGTTATTGGTTTCGAGTATCATACATGCGAAAATTTTGATGGTTTCTCAACCATTCCATAATTTCAAACTCCCATATCACGCTTACGGAATGACGAACTCGAGAAATTCCTATTGCATCTGAAAGCAGAAACTCGCCCGATTTCAACGGTATGTGTACGTTTCCCCTAGGCCATTCCAGTTATTGGTTTCGAGTATCAAATCAGCGAAAATTTTGGTGGTTTCTCAACCATTCCTTAACTTCGAACTCCCATATCTCGCGAACGGAATGACGAACGCGAGAAATTCCAGTTGCATCTGAAAGTAGAAACTCGCCCGATTACAATGGTGTGTGTATTTTTGCCCTAGGCCTTTGTAGTTATTGGTTTCTGGTATCAGGATCGCGTAAATTTTGATGGTTTCTCAACCATTCCTTAATTCAAACTCCCATATCTCGCGAACGGATTGACGAACACGAGAAACTCCTATTGCATCTGAAAGCAGAAACTCGCCCGATTTCAAGGGTATGTGTACTTTTCCCCTAGGACATTCCAGTTATTGGTTTCGAGTATCAGATCAGCGAAAATTTTGATGGTTTCTCAACCATTCCTTAACTTCAAACTCCCATATCTCGCGAACGGATTAACGATCTCGAGAAATTCCTGTTGCATCTGAAAGTAGAAACTCGCCCGATTTCAACGGTGTGTGTACTTTTCCCCTAGGCCATAGTAGTTATTGGTTTCGAGTATCAGACTTGCGAAAATTTTGATGGTCTCTCAACTATTCCTTAATTTCAAAGCCCCATATCTCGCGAACGGATTGACGAACTCGAGAAATTCCTGTTGCATCTGAAAGTAGAAACTCGCCCCATTACAATGGTGTGTGTACTTTTCCCCTAGGCCATAGTAGTTATTGGTTTCGAGTATCAGACATGCGAAAATTTGGATGGTTTCTCATCCATTCCTTAATTTCAAACTCCCATACCACGCTTACGGATTGACGAACTCGAGAAATTCCTATTGCATCTGAAAGCAGAAACTCGCCCGATTACAACGGTGTGTGTATTTTTCCCCTCGGCCTTTGTAGTTATTGGTTTCGGGTATGAGGCTTGCGAAAATTTTGATGGTTTCTCAACCATTCCTCAACTTCAAACTCCCATATCACGCTTACGGAATGACGAACTCGAGAAATTCCTATTGCATCTGAAAGCAGAAATTCGCCCGATTTCAACGGTATATGTACGTTCCCCTAGGCCATTCCAGTTATTGGTTTCGAGTATCAAATCAGCGAAAATTTTGGTGGTTTCTCAACCATTCCTTAACTTCGAACTCCCATATCTCGCGAACGGAATGACGAACGAGAAAAATTCCAGTTGCATCTGAAAGTAGAAACTCGCCCGATTACAATGGTGTGTGTATTATTGCCCTAGGCCTTTGTAGTTATTGGTTTCTGGTATCAGGATCGCGTAAATTTTGATGGTTTCTCAACCATTCCTTAATTCAAACTCCCATATCTCGCGAACGGATTAACGAACTCGAGAAATTCCTATTGCATCTGAAAGCAGAAACTCGCCCGATTACAACGGTATGTGTATTTTTGCCCTAGGCCATAGTAGTTATTGGTTTCGAGTATCAGACTTGTGAAAATTTTGATGGTTTCTCAACCATTCCTTAACTTCAAACTCCCATATCTCGCGAACGGATTGACGAACTCGAGACATTCCTGTAGCATCTGAAAGTAGAAACTCGCCCCATTACAATGGTGTGTGTACTTTTCCCCTTGGCTATTCCAGTTATTGGTTTCGAGTATCAGACCAGCGAAATTTTTTATTGTTTCTCAACCATTCCTTAACTTCAAACTCCGATATCTTGCGATCGGATTGACGATCTCGAGAAATTCCTGTTGAATCTGAAAGTAGAAACTCGCCCCATTACAATAGTTTGTGTACTTTTCCCCTAGGCCATTCCAGTTATTGGTTTCGAGTATCAGACGTGCGAAAATTTTGATCGTTTCTCAACCATTCCTTAACTTCAAACTCCCATATCACGCTTGCGGATTGACGAACTCGAGAAATTCCTATTGCGTCTGAAAGCAGAAACTCGCCCGATTGCAACGGTATGTGTATTTTTGCCCTAGGCCATAGTAGATATTGGTTTCGAGTATCAGACTTGCGAAAATTTTGATGGTTTCTCATCCATTCCTTAACTTCAAACTCCCATATCTCGCGAACGGATTGACGAACACGAGAAATTCCTATTGCATCTGAAAGCAGAAACTCGCCCGATTTCAACGGTATGTGTACTTTTCCCCTAGGCCATTCCAGTTATTGGTTTCGAGTATCAGATCAGCGAAAATTTTGATGGTTTCTCAACCATTCCTTAACTTCAAACTCCCATATCTCGCAAACAGATTGACGAACTCGAGAAATTCCTGTTGCATCTGAAAGTAGAAACTCGCCCGATTACAACGGTATGTGTATTTTTCCCCTAGGCCTCTGTAGTTATTGGTTTCGGGAATCAGACTTGCGAAAATTTTGATGGTTTCTCAACCATTCCTTAACTGCAAACTCCCATATCTCGCGAACGGATTGACGAACTCGAGAAATTCCTGTTGCATCTGAAAGCAGAAACTCGCCCGATTACAACGGTATGTGTATTTTTGCCCTAGGCCATAGTAGTTATTGATTTCGAGTATCAGACTTGCGAAAATTTTGATGGTTTCTCAACCATTCCTTAACTTCAAACTCCCATATCTCGCGAACGGATTGACGAACTCGAGACATTCCTGTAGCATCTGAAAGTAGAAACTCGCCCCATTACAATGGTGTGTGTACTTCTCCCCTAGGCTATTCCAGTTATTGGTTTCGAGTATCAGACCAGCGAAATTTTTGATTGTTTCTCAACCATTCCTTAACTTCAAACTCCCATATCTCGCGAACGGATTGACGAACACGAGAAATTCCTAATGCATCTGAAAGCAGAAACTCGCCCGATTACAATGGTATGTGTACTTTTCCCCTAGGCCATAGTAGTTATTGGTTTCAAGTATCAGACCGCCGAAAATTTTGATGGTTTCTCAACCATTCCTTAACTTCAAACTCCCATATCTCGCGAACGGATTGACGAACTCGAGACATTCCTGTAGCATCTGAAAGTAGAAACTCGCCCCATTACAATGGTGTGTGTACTTTTCCCCTAGGCTATTCCAGTTATTGGTTTTGAGTATCAGACCAGCGAAATTTTTGATTGTTTCTCAACCATTCCTTAACTTCAAACTCCCATATCTCGCGAACGGATTGACGAACTCGAGACATTCCTGTTGCATCTGAAAGTAGAAACTCGGCCGATTACAACGGTGTATGTATTTTTCCCCTCGGCCTTTGTAGTTATTGCTTTCGGGTATGAGGCTTGCGAAAATTTTGATGGTTTCTCAACCATTCCTTACCTTCGAACTCCCATATCTCGCGAACGAATTGACGAACTCGAGAAATTCCTTTTGCATCTGAAATCAGAAACTCGCCCGATTACAACGGTATGTGTAATTTTGCCCTGGGCCATAGTAGTTATTGGTTTCGAGCATCAGACTTGCGAAAATTTTGATGGTTTCTAAAGCGTTCCTTAACTTCAAACTCCCATATCTCGCGAACGGATTGACGAGCTCGAGAAACTTCGGTTGCATCTGAAAGTAGAAACTCGCCCGATTACAACGGTATGTGTATTTTTCCCCTATGCCATTGTAGTTATTGGTTTCGAGTATCAGACATGCGAAAATTTTGATGGTTTCTCAACCATTCCTTAACTTCAAACTCCCATATCTCGCGAAAGGATTAACGAACTCGAGAAATTCCTGTTGCATCTGAAAGTAGAAACTCGCCCGATTTCAACGGTGTGTGAACTTTTCCCCTAGGCCATAGTAGTTATTGGTTTCGAGTATCAGACTTGCGAAAATTTTGATGGTCTCTCAACTATTCCTTAATTTCAAAATCCCATATCTCGCGAACGGATTGACGAACTCGAGAAATTCCTGTTGCATCTGAAAGTAGAAACTCGCCCCATTACAATGGTGTGTGTACTTTTCCCCTAGGCCATAGTAGTTATTGGTTTCCAGTATCATACATGCGAAAATTTTGATGGTTTCTCAACCATTCCTTAATTTCAAACTCCCATATCACGCTTACGGAATGACGAACTCGAGAAATTCCTATTGCATCTGAAAGCAGAAACTCGCCCGATTTCAACGGTATGTGTACGTTTCCCCTAGGCCATTCCAGTTATTGGTTTCGATTATCAAATCAGCGAAAATTTTGGTGGTTTCTCAACCATTCCTTAACTTCGAACTCCCATATCTCGCGAACGGAATGACGAACGCGAGAAATTCCAGTTGCATCTGAAAGTAGAAACTCGCCCGATTACAATGGAGTGTGTATTTTTGCCCTAGGCCTTTGTAGTTATTGGTTTCTGGTATCAGGATCGCGTAAATTTTGATGGTTTCTCAACCATTCCTTAATTCAAACTCCCATATCTCGCGAACAGTTTGACGAACACGAGAAACTCCTATTGCATCTGAAAGCAGAAACTCGCCCGATTTCAAGGGTATGTGTACTTTTCCCCTAGGACATTCCAGTTATTGGTTTCGAGTATCAGATCAGCGAAAATTTTGATGGTTTCTCAACCATTCCTTAACTTCAAACTCCCATATCTCGCGAACGGATTAACGAACTCGAGAAATTCCTGTTGCATCTGAAAGTAGAAACTCGCCCGATTTCAACGGTGTGTGTACTTTTCCCCTAGGCCATAGTAGTTATTGGTTTCGAGTATCAGACTTGCGAAAATTTTGATGGTCTCTCAACTATTCCTTAATTTCAAAGCCCCATATCTCGCGAACGGATTGACGAACTCGAGAAATTCCTGTTGCATCTGAAAGTAGAAACTCGCCCCATTACAATGGTGTGTGTACTTTTCCCCTAGGCCATAGTAGTTATTGCTTTCGAGTATCAGACATGCGAAAATTTTGATGGTTTCTCATCCATTCCTTAATTTCAAACTCCCATACCACGCTTACGGATTGACGAACTCGAGAAATTCCTATTGCATCTGAAAGCAGAAACTCGCCCGATTACAACGGTGTGTGTATTTTTCCCCTCGGCCTTTGTAGTTATTGGTTTCGGGTATGAGGCTTGCGAAAATTTTGATGGTTTCTCAACCATTCCTTAACTTCAAACTCCCATATCACGCTTACGGAATGACGAACTCGAGAAATTCCTATTGCATCTGAAAGCAGAAATTCGCCCGATTTCAACGGTATGTGTACGTTCCCCTAGGCCATTCCAGTTATTGGTTTCGAGTATCAAATCAGCGAAAATTTTGGTGGTTTCTCAACCATTCCTTAACTTCGAACTCCCATATCTCGCGAACGGAATGACGATCGAGAAAAATTCCAGTTGCATCTGAAAGTAGAAACTCGCCCGATTACAATGGTGTTTGTATTTTTGCCCTAGGCCTTTGTAGTTATTGGTTTCTGGTATCAGGATCGCGTAAATTTTGATGGTTTCTCAACCATTCCTTAATTCAAACTCCCATATCTCGCGAACGGATTAACGAACTCGAGAAATTCCTATTGCATCTGAAAGTAGAAACTCGCCCGATTTCAACGGTGTGTGTACTTTTCCCCTAGGCCATAGTAGTTATTGGTTTCGAGTATCAGACTTGCGAAAATTTTGATGGTCTCTCAATTATTCCTTAATTTCAAACTCCCATATCTCGCGAACGGATTGACGAACTCGAGACATTCCTGTAGCAGCTGAAAGTAGAAACTCGCCCCATTACAATGGTGTGTGTACTTTTCCCCTAGGCCATTCCAGTTATTGGTTTCGAGTATCAGATCAGCGAAAATTTGATGGTTTCTCAACCATTCCTTAACTTCAAACTCCCATATCTCGCGAACGGATTGACGAACTCGAGAAATTCCTGTTGCATCTGAAAGTAGAAACTCGCCCGATTATAACGGCATGTGTACTTTTCCCCTAGGCCATTTCTGTTTTGGTTTCGAGTATCAGACCGGCGAAAATTTTGATGGTTTCTCAACCATTCCTTAATTTCAAACTCCCATATCTCGCGAACGGATTGACGAACTCTAGACATTCCTGTTGCATCTGAAAGTAGAAACTCGCCCGATTACAACGGTGTGTGTATTTTTCCCCTCGGCCTTTGTAGTTATTGGTTTCGGGTATGAGGCTTGCCAAAATTATGATGGTTTCTCAACCATTCCTTACCTTCGAACTCCCATATCTCGCGAACGAATTGACGAACTCGAGAAATTCCTTTTGCATCTGAAATCAGAAACTCGCCCGATTACAACGGTATGTGCAATTTTGCCCTGGGCCATAGTAGTTATTGGTTTCGAGCATCAGACATGCGAAAATTTTGATGGTTTCTCAACCATTCCTTAACTTCAAACTCCCATATCACGCTTACGGAATGACGAACTCGAGAAATTCCTATTGCATCTGAAAGCAGAAACTCGCCCGATTTCAACGGTATGTGTACGTTTCCCCTAGGCCATTCCAGTTATTGGTTTCGAGTATCAAATCAGCGAAAATTTTGGTGGTTTCTCAACCATTCCTTAACTTCGAACTCTCATATCTCGCGAACGGAATGACGAACGCGAGAAATTCCAGTTGCATCTGAAAGTAGAAACTCGCCCGATTACAATGGTGTGTGTATTTTTGCCCTAGGCCTTTGTAGTTATTGGTTTCTGGTATCAGGATCGCGTAAATTTTGATGGTTTCTCAACCATTCCTTAATTCAAACTCCCATATCTCGCGAACGGATTGACGAACACGAGAAACTCCTATTGCATCTGAAAGCAGAAACTCGCCCGATTTCAACGGTGTGTGTACTTTTCCCCTAGGCCATAGTAGTTATTGGTTTCGAGCATCAGACATGCGAAAATTTTGATGGTTTCTCAACCATTCCTTAACTTCAAACTCCCATATCACGCTTGCGGATTGACGAACTCGAGAAATTCCTATTGCATCTGAAAGCAGAAACTCGCCCGATTGCAACGGTATGTGTATTTTTGCCCTAGGCCTTTGTAGTTATTGGTTTCTGGTATCAGGATCGCGTAAATTTTGATGGTTTCTCAACCATTCCTTAATTCAAACTCCCATATCTCGCGAACGGATTGACGAACACGAGAAACTCCTATTGCATCTGAAAGCAGAAACTCGCCCGATTTCAAGGGTATGTGTACTTTTCCCCTAGGACATTCCAGTTATTGGTTTCGAGTATCAGATCAGCGAAAATTTTGATGGTTTCTCAACCATTCCTTAACTTCAAACTCCCATATCTCGCGAACGGATCAACGAACTCGAGAAATTCCTGTTGCATCTGAAAGTAGAAACTCGCCCGATTTCAACGGTGTGTGTACTTTTCCCCTAGGCCATAGTAGTTATTGGTTTCGAGTATCAGACTTGCGAAAATTTTGATGGTCTCTCAACTATTCCTTAATTTCAAAGCCCCATATCTCGCGAACGGATTGACGAACTCGAGAAATTCCTGTTGCATCTGAAAGTAGAAACTCGCCCCATTACAATGGTGTGTGTACTTTTCCCCTAGGCCATAGTAGTTATTGGTTTCGAGTATCAGACATGCGAAAATTTTGATGGTTTCTCATCCATTCCTTAATTTCAAACTCCCATACCACGCTTACGGATTGACGAACTCGAGAAATTCCTATTGCATCTGAAAGCAGAAACTCGCCCGATTACAACGGTGTGTGTATTTTTCCCCTCGGCCTTTGTAGTTATTGGTTTCGGGTATGAGGCTTGCGAAAATTTTGATGGTTTCTCAACCATTCCTCAACTTCAAACTCCCATATCACGCTTACGGAATGACGAACTCGAGAAATTCCTATTGCATCTGAAAGCAGAAATTCGCCCGATTTCAACGGTATGTGTACGTTCCCCTAGGCCATTCCAGTTATTGGTTTCGAGTATCAAATCAGCGAAAATTTTGGTGGTTTCTCAACCATTCCTTAACTTCGAACTCCCATATCTCGCGAACGGAATGACGAACGAGAAAAATTCCAGTTGCATCTGAAAGTAGAAACTCGCCCGATTACAATGGTGTGTGTATTTTTGCCCTAGGCCTTTGTAGTTATTGGTTTCTGGTATCAGGATCGCGTAAATTTTGATGGTTTCTCAACCATTCCTTAATTCAAACTCCCATATCTCGCGAACGGATTAACGAACTCGAGAAATTCCTATTGCATCTGAAAGCAGAAACTCGCCCGATTACAACGGTATGTGTATTTTTGCCCTAGGCCATAGTAGTTATTGGTTTCGAGTATCAGACTTGTGAAAATTTTGATGGTTTCTCAACCATTCCTTAACTTCAAACTCCCATATCTCGCGAACGGATTGACGAACTCGAGACATTCCTGTAGCATCTGAAAGTAGAAACTCGCCCCATTACAATGGTGTGTGTACTTTTCCCCTTGGCTATTCCAGTTATTGGTTTCGAGTATCAGACCAGCGAAATTTTTTTTATTGTTTCTCAACCATTCCTTAACTTCAAACTCCCATATCTTGCGATCGGATTGACGATCTCGAGAAATTCCTGTTGAATCTGAAAGTAGAAACTCGCCCCATTACAATAGTTTGTGTACTTTTCCCCTAGGCCATTCCAGTTATTGGTTTCGAGTATCAGACGTGCGAAAATTTTGATCGTTTCTCAACCATTCCTTAACTTCAAACTCCCATATCACGCTTGCGGATTGACGAACTCGAGAAATTCCTATTGCATCTGAAAGCAGAAACTCGCCCGATTGCAACGGTATGTGTATTTTTGCCCTAGGCCATAGTAGATATGGGGGCCGTGGGCGGTCGCGAGTGTGGGACTCGCGGCCGCCCTCGGGCGGCCCCCGGGAGTGGGACGTCGGAACAGTGTGGCCCTGCTCCGACGTCGGGCGCCAGAGCGCCGAGGAGAAAACAGGGAAGGGAGGGTGAAGTACCCCCTCCCTTCCCTGGAACGGGAGGACACGGGCGCGAGAGCCCTGCACGGGGGAGCACCTGATGTTATGATGTCTTCGGTCCCAGGTGCCCCCCCTGCATAGTGCGAGGATGGCCACCGTGGTGGGTTTTAGTGGGTAGGTCCCGCGCCCGATGGGTTTCCTTCCGGGCGCGGGGAATCCCACACTCCCCCCGCCCCTTCCCAGGCGGCGGGGGGGTCTTTCGAAGATTTCCCCCACGTTAAAAAAAAAAAAAAAAAAAAAAAAGGCCATAGTAGATATTGGTTTCGAGTATCAGACTTGCGAAAATTTTGATGGTTTCTCATCCATTCCTTAACTTCAAACTCCCATATCTCGCGAACGGATTGACGAACACGAGAAATTCCTATTGCATCTGAAAGCAGAAACTCGCCCGATTTCAACGGTATGTGTACTTTTCCCCTGGGCCATTCCAGTTATTGGTTTCGAGTATCAGATCAGCGAAAATTTTGATGGTTTCTCAACCATTCCTTAACTTCAAACTCCCATATCTCGCGAACGGATTAACGAACTCGAGAAATTCCTGTTGCATCTGAAAGTAGAAACTCGCCCGATTTCAACGGTGTGTGTACTTTTCCCCTAGGCCATAGTAGTTATTGGTTTCGAGTATCAGACTTGCGAAAATTTTGATGGTCTCTCAACTATTCCTTAATTTCAAAGCCCCATATCTCGCGAACGGATTGACGAACTCGAGAAATTCCTGTTGCATCTGAAAGTAGAAACTCGCCCCATTACAATGGTGTGTGTACTTTTCCCCTAGGCCATAGTAGTTATTGCTTTCGAGTATCAGACATGCGAAAATTTTGATGGTTTCTCATCCATTCCTTAATTTCAAACTCCCATACCACGCTTACGGATTGACGAACTCGAGAAATTCCTATTGCATCTGAAAGCAGAAACTCGCCCGATTACAACGGTGTGTGTATTTTTCCCCTCGGCCTTTGTAGTTATTGGTTTCGGGTATGAGGCTTGCGAAAATTTTGATGGTTTCTCAACCATTCCTTAACTTCAAACTCCCATATCACGCTTACGGAATGACGAACTCGAGAAATTCCTATTGCATCTGAAAGCAGAAATTCGCCCGATTTCAACGGTATGTGTACGTTCCCCTAGGCCATTCCAGTTATTGGTTTCGAGTATCAAATCAGCGAAAATTTTGGTGGTTTCTCAACCATTCCTTAACTTCGAACTCCCATATCTCGCGAACGGATTGACGAACTCGAGAAATTCCTGTTGCATCTGAAAGTAGAAACTCGCCCGATTACAACGGTATGTGTATTTTTCCCCTAGGCCTCTGTAGTTATTGGTTTCGGGAATCAGACTTGCGAAAATTTTGATGGTTTCTCAACCATTCCTTAACTGCAAACTCCCATATCTCGCGAACGGATTGACGAACTCGAGAAATTCCTGTTGCATCTGAAAGCAGAAACTCGCCCGATTACAACGGTATGTGTATTTTTGCCCTAGGCCATAGTAGTTATTGGTTTCGAGTATCAGACTTGCGAAAATTTTGATGGTTTCTCAACCATTCCTTAACTTCAAACTCCCATATCTCGCGAACGGATTGACGAACTCGAGACATTCCTGTAGCATCTGAAAGTAGAAACTCGCCCCATTACAATGGTGTGTGTACTTCTCCCCTAGGCTATTCCAGTTATTGGTTTCGAGTATCAGACCAGCGAAATTTTTGATTGTTTCTCAACCATTCCTTAACTTCAAACTCCCATATCTCGCGAACGGATTGACGAACTCGAGACATTCCTGTAGCATCTGAAAGTAGAAACTCGCCCCATTACAATGGTGTGTGTACTTTTCCCCTAGGCTATTCCAGTTATTGGTTTTGAGTATCAGACCAGCGAAATTTTTGATTGTTTCTCAACCATTCCTTAACTTCAAACTCCCATATCTCGCGAACGGATTGACGAACTCGAGACATTCCTGTTGCATCTGAAAGTAGAAACTCGGCCGATTACAACGGTGTGTGTATTTTTCCCCTCGGCCTTTGTAGTTATTGCTTTCGGGTATGAGGCTTGCGAAAATTTTGATGGTTTCTCAACCATTCCTTACCTTCGAACTCCCATATCTCGCGAACGAATTGACGAACTCGAGAAATTCCTTTTGCATCTGAAATCAGAAACTCGCCCGATTACAACGGTATGTGTAATTTTGCCCTGGGCCATAGTAGTGATTGGTTTCGAGCATCAGACTTGCGAAAATTTTGATGGTTTCTAAAGCGTTCCTTAACTTCAAACTCCCATATCTCGCGAACGGATTGACGAGCTCGAGAAACTTCGGTTGCATCTGAAAGTAGAAACTCGCCCGATTACAACGGTATGTGTATTTTTCCCCTATGCCATTGTAGTTATTGGTTTCGAGTATCAGACATGCGAAAATTTTGATGGTTTCTCAACCATTCCTTAACTTCAAACTCCCATATCTCGCGAAAGGATTAACGAACTCGAGAAATTCCTGTTGCATCTGAAAGTAGAAACTCGCCCGATTTCAACGGTGTGTGAACTTTTCCCCTAGGCCATAGTAGTTATTGGTTTCGAGTATCAGACTTGCGAAAATTTTGATGGTCTCTCAACTATTCCTTAATTTCAAACTCCCATATCTCGCGAACGGATTGACGAACTCGAGAAATTCCTGTTGCATCTGAAAGCAGAAACTCGCCCGATTACAATGGTATGTGTACTTTTCCCCTAGGCCATAGTAGTTATTGGTTTCAAGTATCAGACCGCCGAAAATTTTGATGGTTTCTCAACCATTCCTTAACTTCAAACTCCCATATCTCGCGAACGGATTGACGAACTCGAGACATTCCTGTAGCATCTGAAAGTAGAAACTCGCCCCATTACAATGGTGTGTGTACTTTTCCCCTAGGCTATTCCAGTTATTGGTTTTGAGTATCAGACCAGCGAAATTTTTGATTGTTTCTCAACCATTCCTTAACTTCAAACTCCCATATCTCGCGAACGGATTGACGAACTCGAGACATTCCTGTTGCATCTGAAAGTAGAAACTCGGCCGATTACAACGGTGTGTGTATTTTTCCCTCGGCCTTTGTAGTTATTGCTTTCGGGTATGAGGCTTGCGAAAATTTTGATGGTTTCTCAACCATTCCTTACCTTCGAACTCCCATATCTCGCGAACGAATTGACGAACTCGAGAAATTCCTTTTGCATCTGAAATCAGAAACTCGCCCGATTACAACGGTATGTGTACGTTCCCCTAGGCCATTCCAGTTATTGGTTTCGAGTATCAAATCAGCGAAAATTTTGGTGGTTTCTCAACCATTCCTTAACTTCGAACTCCCATATCTCGCGAACGGAATGACGAACGAGAAAAATTCCAGTTGCATCTGAAAGTAGAAACTCGCCCGATTACAATGGTGTGTGTATTTTTGCCCTAGGCCTTTGTAGTTATTGGTTTCTGGTATCAGGATCGCGTAAATTTTGATGGTTTCTCAACCATTCCTTAATTCAAACTCCCATATCTCGCGAACGGATTAACGAACTCGAGAAATTCCTATTGCATCTGAAAGCAGAAACTCGCCCGATTACAACGGTATGTGTATTTTTGCCCTAGGCCATAGTAGTTATTGGTTTCGAGTATCAGACTTGTGAAAATTTTGATGGTTTCTCAACCATTCCTTAACTTCAAACTCCCATATCTCGCGAACGGATTGACGAACTCGAGACATTCCTGTAGCATCTGAAAGTAGAAACTCGCCCCATTACAATGGTGTGTGTACTTTTCCCCTTGGCTATTCCAGTTATTGGTTTCGAGTATCAGACCAGCGAAATTTTTTTTATTGTTTCTCAACCATTCCTTAACTTCAAACTCCCATATCTTGCGATCGGATTGACGATCTCGAGAAATTCCTGTTGAATCTGAAAGTAGAAACTCGCCCCATTACAATAGTTTGTGTACTTTTCCCCTAGGCCATTCCAGTTATTGGTTTCGAGTATCAGACGTGCGAAAATTTTGATCGTTTCTCAACCATTCCTTAACTTCAAACTCCCATATCACGCTTGCGGATTGACGAACTCGAGAAATTCCTATTGCATCTGAAAGCAGAAACTCGCCCGATTGCAACGGTATGTGTATTTTTGCCCTAGGCCATAGTAGATATGGGGGCCGTGGGCGGTCGCGAGTGTGGGACTCGCGGCCGCCCTCGGGCGGCCCCCGGGAGTGGGACGTCGGAACAGTGTGGCCCTGCTCCGACGTCGGGCGCCAGAGCGCCGAGGAGAAAACAGGGAAGGGAGGGTGAAGTACCCCCTCCCTTCCCTGGAACGGGAGGACACGGGCGCGAGAGCCCTGCACGGGGGAGCACCTGATGTTATGATGTCTTCGGTCCCAGGTGCCCCCCCTGCATAGTGCGAGGATGGCCACCGTGGTGGGTTTTAGTGGGTAGGTCCCGCGCCCGATGGGTTTCCTTCCGGGCGCGGGGAATCCCACACTCCCCCGCCCCTTCCCAGGCGGCGGGGGGGGTCTTTCGAAGATTTCCCCCACGTTAAAAAAAAAAAAAAAAAAAAAAAAAGGCCATAGTAGATATTGGTTTCGAGTATCAGACTTGCGAAAATTTTGATGGTTTCTCATCCATTCCTTAACTTCAAACTCCCATATCTCGCGAACGGATTGACGAACACGAGAAATTCCTATTGCATCTGAAAGCAGAAACTCGCCCGATTTCAACGGTATGTGTACTTTTCCCCTGGGCCATTCCAGTTATTGGTTTCGAGTATCAGATCAGCGAAAATTTTGATGGTTTCTCAACCATTCCTTAACTTCAAACTCCCATATCTCGCGAACGGATTAACGAACTCGAGAAATTCCTGTTGCATCTGAAAGTAGAAACTCGCCCGATTTCAACGGTGTGTGTACTTTTCCCCTAGGCCATAGTAGTTATTGGTTTCGAGTATCAGACTTGCGAAAATTTTGATGGTCTCTCAACTATTCCTTAATTTCAAAGCCCCATATCTCGCGAACGGATTAACGAACTCGAAAAATTCCTGTTGCATCTGAAAGTAGAAACTCGCCCGATTGCAACGGTATGTGTATTTTTGCCCTAGGCCATAGTAGATATTGGTTTCGAGTATCAGACTTGCGAAAATTTTGATGGTTTCTCATCCATTCCTTAACTTCAAACTCCCATATCTCGCGAACGGATTGACGAACACGAGAAATTCCTATTGCATCTGAAAGCAGAAACTCGCCCGATTTCAACGGTATGTGTACTTTTCCCCTGGGCCATTCCAGTTATTGGTTTCGAGTATCAAATCAGCGAAAATTTTGGTGGTTTCTCAACCATTCCTTAACTTCGAACTCCCATATCTCGCGATCGGAATGACGAACGAGAAAAATTCCAGTTACATCTGAAAGTAGAAACTCGCCCGATTACAATGGTGTGTGTATTTTTGCCCTAGGCCTTTGTAGTTATTGGTTTCTGGTATCAGGATCGCGTAAATTTTGATGGTTTCTCAACCATTCCTTAATTCAAACTCCCATATCTCGCGAACGGATTAACGAACTCGAGAAATTCCTATTGCATCTGAAAGCAGAAACTCGCCCGATTACAACGGTATGTGTATTTTTGCCCTAGGCCATAGTAGTTATTGGTTTCGAGTATCAGACTTGTGAAAATTTTGATGGTTTCTCAACCATTCCTTAACTTCAAACTCCCATATCTCGCGAACGGATTGACGAACTCGAGACATTCCTGTAGCATCTGAAAGTAGAAACTCGCCCCATTACAATGGTGTGTGTACTTTTCCCCTTGGCTATTCCAGTTATTGGTTTCGAGTATCAGACCAGCGAAATTTTTTATTGTTTCTCAACCATTCCTTAACTTCAAACTCCCATATCTTGCGATCGGATTGACGATCTCGAGAAATTCCTGTTGAATCTGAAAGTAGAAACTCGCCCCATTACAATAGTTTGTGTACTTTTCCCCTAGGCCATTCCAGTTATTGGTTTCGAGTATCAGACGTGCGAAAATTTTGATCGTTTCTCAACCATTCCTTAACTTCAAACTCCCATATCACGCTTGCGGATTGACGAACTCGAGAAATTCCTATTGCATCTGAAAGCAGAAACTCGCCCGATTGCAACGGTATGTGTATTTTTGCCCTAGGCCATAGTAGATATTGGTTTCGAGTATCAGACTTGCGAAAATTTTGATGGTTTCTCATCCATTCCTTAACTTCAAACTCCCATATCTCGCGAACGGATTGACGAACACGAGAAATTCCTATTGCATCTGAAAGCAGAAACTCGCCCGATTTCAACGGTATGTGTACTTTTCCCCTAGGCCATTCCAGTTATTGGTTTCGAGTATCAGATCAGCGAAAATTTTGATGGTTTCTCAACCATTCCTTAACTTCAAACTCCCATATCTCGCAAACGGATTGACGAACTCGAGAAATTCCTGTTGCATCTGAAAGTAGAAACTCGCCCGATTACAACGGTATGTGTATTTTTCCCCTAGGCCTCTGTAGTTATTGGTTTCGGGAATCAGACTTGCGAAAATTTTGATGGTTTCTCAACCATTCCTTAACTGCAAACTCCCATATCTCGCGAACGGATTGACGAACTCGAGAAATTCCTGTTGCATCTGAAAGCAGAAACTCGCCCGATTACAACGGTATGTGTATTTTTGCCCTAGGCCATAGTAGTTATTGGTTTCGAGTATCAGACTTGCGAAAATTTTGATTGTTTCTCAACCATTCCTTAACTTCAAACTCCCATATCTCGCGAACGGATTGACGAACTCGAGACATTCCTGTAGCATCTGAAAGTAGAAACTCGCCCCATTACAATGGTGTGTGTACTTCTCCCCTAGGCTATTCCAGTTATTGGTTTCGAGTATCAGACCAGCGAAATTTTTGATTGTTTCTCAACCATTCCTTAACTTCAAACTCCCATATCTCGCGAACGGATTGACGAACTCGAGACATTCCTGTAGCATCTGAAAGTAGAAACTCGCCCCATTACAATGGTGTGTGTACTTTTCCCCTAGGCTATTCCAGTTATTGGTTTTGAGTATCAGACCAGCGAAATTTTTGATTGTTTCTCAACCATTCCTTAACTTCAAACTCCCATATCTCGCGAACGGATTGACGAACTCGAGACATTCCTGTTGCATCTGAAAGTAGAAACTCGGCCGATTACAACGGTGTGTGTAATTTTCCCCTCGGCCTTTGTAGTTATTGCTTTCGGGTATGAGGCTTGCGAAAATTTTGATGGTTTCTCAACCATTCCTTACCTTCGAACTCCCATATCTCGCGAACGAATTGACGAACTCGAGAAATTCCTTTTGCATCTGAAATCAGAAACTCGCCCGATTACAACGGTATGTGTAATTTTGCCCTGGGCCATAGTAGTGATTGGTTTCGAGCATCAGACTTGCGAAAATTTTGATGGTTTCTAAAGCGTTCCTTAACTTCAAACTCCCATATCTCGCGAACGGATTGACGAGCTCGAGAAACTTCGGTTGCATCTGAAAGTAGAAACTCGCCCGATTACAACGGTATGTGTATTTTTCCCCTATGCCATTGTAGTTATTGGTTTCGAGTATCAGACATGCGAAAATTTTGATGGTTTCTCAACCATTCCTTAACTTCAAACTCCCATATCTCGCGAAAGGATTAACGAACTCGAGAAATTCCTGTTGCATCTGAAAGTAGAAACTCGCCCGATTTCAACGGTGTGTGAACTTTTCCCCTAGGCCATAGTAGTTATTGGTTTCGAGTATCAGACTTGCGAAAATTTTGATGGTCTCTCAACTATTCCTTAATTTCAAACTCCCATATCTCGCGAACGGATTGACGAACTCGAGAAATTCCTGTTGCATCTGAAAGCAGAAACTCGCCCGATTACAATGGTATGTGTACTTTTCCCCTAGGCCATAGTAGTTATTGGTTTCAAGTATCAGACCGCCGAAAATTTTGATGGTTTCTCAACCATTCCTTAACTTCAAACTCCCATATCTCGCGAACGGATTGACGAACTCGAGACATTCCTGTAGCATCTGAAAGTAGAAACTCGCCCCATTACAATGGTGTGTGTACTTTTCCCCTAGGCTATTCCAGTTATTGGTTTTGAGTATCAGACCAGCGAAATTTTTGATTGTTTCTCAACCATTCCTTAACTTCAAACTCCCATATCTCGCGAACGGATTGACGAACTCGAGACATTCCTGTTGCATCTGAAAGTAGAAACTCGGCCGATTACAACGGTGTGTGTATTTTTCCCTCGGCCTTTGTAGTTATTGCTTTCGGGTATGAGGCTTGCGAAAATTTTGATGGTTTCTCAACCATTCCTTACCTTCGAACTCCCATATCTCGCGAACGAATTGACGAACTCGAGAAATTCCTTTTGCATCTGAAATCAGAAACTCGCCCGATTACAACGGTATGTGTAATTTTGCCCTGGGCCATAGTAGTTATTGGTTTCGAGCATCAGACTTGCGAAAATTTTGATGGTTTCTAAAGCGTTCCTTAACTTCAAACTCCCATATCTCGCGAACGGATTGACGAGCTCGAGAAACTTCGGTTGCATCTGAAAGTAGAAACTCGCCCGATTACAACGGTATGTGTATTTTTCCCCTAGGCCATAGTAGTTATTGGTTTCGAGTATCAGACTTGCGAAAATTTTGATGGTCTCTCAACTATTCCTTAATTTCAAACTCCCATATCTCGCGAACGGATTGACGAACTCGAGAAATTCCTGTTGCATCTGAAAGTAGAAACTCGCCCCATTACAATGGTGTGTGTACTTTCCCCCTAGGCCATAGTAGTTATTGGTTTCGAGTATCATACATGCGAAAATTTTGATGGTTTCTCAACCATTCCTTAATTTCAAACTCCCATATCACGCTTACGGAATGACGAACTCGAGAAATTCCTATTGCATCTGAAAGCAGAAACTCGCCCGATTTCAACGGTATGTGTACGTTTCCCCTAGGCCATTCCAGTTATTGGTTTCGAGTATCAAATCAGCGAAAATTTTGGTGGTTTCTCAACCATTCCTTAACTTCGAACTCCCATATCTCGCGAACGGAATGACGAACGCGAGAAATTCCAGTTGCATCTGAAAGTAGAAACTCGCCCGATTACAATGGAGTGTGTATTTTTGCCCTAGGCCTTTGTAGTTATTGGTTTCTGGTATCAGGATCGCGTAAATTTTGATGGTTTCTCAACCATTCCTTAATTCAAACTCCCATATCTCGCGAACGGTTTGACGAACACGAGAAACTCCTATTGCATCTGAAAGCAGAAACTCGCCCGATTTCAAGGGTATGTGTACTTTTCCCCTAGGACATTCCAGTTATTGGTTTCGAGTATCAGATCAGCGAAAATTTTGATGGTTTCTCAACCATTCCTTAACTTCAAACTCCCATATCTCGCGAACGGATTAACGAACTCGAGAAATTCCTGTTGCATCTGAAAGTAGAAACTCGCCCGATTTCAACGGTGTGTGTACTTTTCCCCTAGGCCATAGTAGTTATTGGTTTCGAGTATCAGACTTGCGAAAATTTTGATGGTCTCTCAACTATTCCTTAATTTCAAAGCCCCATATCTCGCGAACGGATTGACGAACTCGAGAAATTCCTGTTGCATCTGAAAGTAGAAACTCGCCCCATTACAATGGTGTGTGTACTTTTCCCCTAGGCCATAGTAGTTATTGGTTTCGAGTATCAGACATGCGAAAATTTTGATGGTTTCTCATCCATTCCTTAATTTCAAACTCCCATACCACGCTTACGGATTGACGAACTCGAGAAATTCCTATTGCATCTGAAAGCAGAAACTCGCCCGATTACAACGGTGTGTGTATTTTTCCCCTCGGCCTTTGTAGTTATTGGTTTCGGGTATGAGGCTTGCGAAAATTTTGATGGTTTCTCAACCATTCCTTAACTTCAAACTCCCATATCACGCTTACGGAATGACGAACTCGAGAAATTCCTATTGCATCTGAAAGCAGAAACTTGCCCGATTTCAACGGTGTGTGTACTTTTCCCCTAGGCCATAGTAGTTATTGGTTTCGAATATCAGACTTGCGAAAATTTTGGTGGTTTCTCAACCATTCCTTAACTTCAAACTCCCATATCACGCTTACGGAATGACGAACTCGAGAAATTCCTTTTGCATCTGAAATCAGAAACTCGCCCGATTTCAAGGGTAGGTGTACTTTTCCCCCAGGCCATTCCAGTTATTGGTTTCGAGTATCAGATCAGCGAAAATTTTGATGGTTTCTCAACCATTCCTTAACTTCAAACTCCCACATCTCGCGAACGGATTAACGAACTCGAGAAATTCCTGTTGCATCTGAAAGTAGAAACTCGCCCGATTTCAACGGTGTGTGTACTTTTCCCCTAGGCCATAGTAGTTATTGGTTTCAAGTATCAGACTTGCGAAAATTTTGATGGTCTCTCAACTATTCCTTAATTTCAAACTCCCATATCTCGCGAACGGATTGACGAACTCGAGAAATTCCTGATGCATCTGAAAGTAGAAACTCGCCCCATTACAATGGTGTTTGTACTTTTCCCCTAGGCCATAGTAGTTATTGGTTTCGAGTATCAGACATGCGAAAATTTTGATGGTTTCTCATCCATTCCTTAATTTCAAACTCCCATACCACGCTTACGGATTGACGAACTCGAGAAATTCCTATTGCATCTGAAAGCAGAAACTCGCCCGATTACAACGGTGTGTGTATTTTTCCCCTCGGCCTTTGTAGTTATTGGTTTCGGGTATGAGGCTTGCGAAAATTTTGATGGTTTCTCAACCATTCCTTAACTTCAAACTCCCATATCACGCTTACGGAATGACGAACTCGAGAAATTCCTATTGCATCTGAAAGCAGAAACTTGCCCGATTTCAACGGTGTGTGTACTTTTCCCCTAGGCCATAGTAGTTATTGGTTTCGAGTATCAGACTTGCGAAAATTTTGGTGGTTTCTCAACCATTCCTTAACTTCAAACTCCCATATCACGCTTACGGAATGACGAACTCGAGAAATTCCTTTTGCATCTGAAATCAGAAACTCGCCCGATTTCAAGGGTAGGTGTACTTTTCCCCCAGGCCATTCCAGTTATTGGTTTCGAGTATCAGATCAGCGAAAATTTTGATGGTTTCTCAACCATTCCTTAACTTCAAACTCCCACATCTCGCGAACGGATTAACGAACTCGAGAAATTCCTGTTGCATCTGAAAGTAGAAACTCGCCCGATTTCAACGGTGTGTGTACTTTTCCCCTAGGCCATAGTAGTTATTGGTTTCAAGTATCAGACTTGCGAAAATTTTGATGGTCTCTCAACTATTCCTTAATTTCAAACTCCCATATCTCGCGAACGGATTGACGAACTCGAGAAATTCCTGATGCATCTGAAAGTAGAAACTCGCCCCATTACAATGGTGTTTGTACTTTTCCCCTAGGCCATAGTAGTTATTGGTTTCGAGTATCAGACATGCGAAAATTTTGATGGTTTCTCAACCATTCCTTAACTTCAAACTCCCATATCACGCTTACGGATTGACGAACTCGAGAAATTCCTATTGCATCTGAAAGCAGAAACTCGCCCGATTACAACGGTATGAGTATTTTTGCCCTAGGCCATAGTAGTTATTGGTTTCGAGTATCAGACTTCTGAAAATTTTGATGGTTTCTCAACCATTCCTTAACTTCAAACTCCCATATCTCGCAAACGGATTGACGAACTCGAGACATTCCTGTTGCATCTGAAAGTAGAAACTTGCCCCATTACAATGGTGTGTGTACTTTTCCCCTAGGCTATTCCAGTTATTGATTTCGAGTATCAGACCATCGAAATTTTTGATGGTTTCTCAACCATTCCTTAACTTCAAACTCCCATATCTTGCGAACGGATTGACGAACTCGAGAAATTCCTATTGCATCTGAAAGCAGAAACTCGCCCGATTGCAACGGTATGTGTATTTTTGCCCTAGGCCATAGTAGTTATTGGTTTCGAGTATCAGACTTGCGAAAATTTTGATTGATTCTCAACCATTCCTTAACTTCAAACTCCCATATCTCGCAAACGGATTGACGAACTCGAGAAATTCCTGTTGCATCTGAAAGTAGAAACTCGCCCGATTACAACGGTATGTGTATTTTTCCCCTAGGCCTTTGTAGTTATTGGTTTCGGGAATCAGACTTGCGAAAATTTTGATGGTTTCTCAACCATTCCTTAACTTCAAACTCCCATATCTCGCGAACGGATTGACGAACTCGAGACATTCCTGTAGCATCTGAAAGTAGAAACTCGCCCCATTACAATGGTGTGTGTACTTTTCTCCTTGGCTATTCCAGTTATTGGTTTCGAGTATCAGACCAGCGAAATTTTTTATTGTTTCTCAACCATTCCTTAACTTCAAACTCCCATATCTTGCGATCGGATTGACGAACTCGAGAAATTCCTATTGCTTCTGAAAGCAGAAACTCGCCCGATTACAACGGTATGTGTATTTTTGCCCTAGGCCATAGTAGATATTGGTTTCGAGTATCAGACTTGCGAAAATTTTGATGGTTTCTCAACCATTCCTTAACTTCAAACTCCCATATCACGCTTACGGAATGACGAACTCGAGAAATTCCTATTGCATCTGAAAGCAGAAACTCGCCCGATTTCAACGGTATGTGTACGTTTCCCCTAGGCCATTCCAGTTATTGGTTTCGAGTATCAAATCAGCGAAAATTTTGGTGGTTTCTCAACCATTCCTTAACTTCGAACTCTCATATCTCGCGAACGGAATGACGAACGCGAGAAATTCCAGTTGCATCTGAAAGTAGAAACTCGCCCGATTACAATGGTGTGTGTATTTTTGCCCCAGGCCTTTGTAGTTATTGGTTTCTGGTATCAGGATCGCGTAAATTTTGATGGTTTCTCAACCATTCCTTAATTCAAACTCCCATATCTCGCGAACGGATTGACGAACACGAGAAACTCCTATTGCATCTGAAAGCAGAAACTTGCCCGATTTCAAGGGTATGTGTACTTTTCCCCTAGGCCATTCCAGTTATTGGTTTCGAGTATCAGATCAGCGAAAATTTTGATGGTTTCTCAACCATTCCTTAACTTCAAACTCCCACATCTCGCGAACGGATTAACGAACTCGAGAAATTCCAGTTGCATCTGAAAGTAGAAACTCGCCCGATTTCAACGGTGTGTGTACTTTTCCCCTAGGCCATAGTAGTTATTGGTTTCGAGTATCAGAATTGCGAAAATTTTGATGGTCTCTCAACTATTCCTTAACTTCAAACTCCCATATCTCGCGAACGGATTGACGAACTCGAGAAATTCGTGTTGCATCTGAAAGTAGAAACTCGCCCCATTACAATGGTGTTTGTACTTTTCCCCTAGGCCATAGTAGTTATTGGTTTCGAGTATCAGACATGCGAAAATTTTGATGGTTTCTCAACCATTCCTTAATTTCAAACTCCCATATCACGCTTACAGATTGACGAACTCGAGAAATTCCTATTGCATCTGAAAGCAGAAACTCGCCCGATTACAACGGTATGTGTATTTTTGCCCTAGGCCATAGTAGTTATTGGTTTCGAGTATCAGACTTGTGAAAATTTTGATGGTTTCTCAACCATTCCTTAACTTCAAACTCCCATATCTCGCGAACGGATTGACGAACTCGAGACATTCCTGTTGCATCTGAAAGTAGAAACTTGCCCCATTACAATGGTGTGTGTACTTTTCCCCTAGGCTATTCCAGTTATTGATTTCGAGTATCAGACCAGCGAAAT
Source organism: Ptiloglossa arizonensis (assembly GCF_051014685.1). Lineage (NCBI taxonomy): Eukaryota > Metazoa > Arthropoda > Insecta > Hymenoptera > Colletidae > Ptiloglossa > Ptiloglossa arizonensis. The sequence goes on along the minus strand of NW_027479265.1, from coordinate 122,663 downwards.
TTTTGATGGTTTCTCAACCATTCCTTAACTTCAAACTCCCATATGTTGCGAACGGATTGACGAACTCGAGAAATTCCTATTGCATCTGAAAGCAGAAACTCGCCCGATTGCAACGGTATGTGTATTTTTGCCCTAGGCCATAGTAGTTATTGGTTTCGAGTATCAGACTTGCGAAAATTTTGATTGTTTCTCAACCATTCCTTAACTTCAAACTCCCATATCTCGCGAACGGATTGACGAACTCGAGACATTCCTGTAGCATCTGAAAGTAGAAACTCGCCCCATTACAATGGTGTGTGTACTTTTCCCCTAGGCCATAGTAGTTATTGGTTTCGAGTATCAGACATGCGAAAATTTTGATGGTTTCTCAACCATTCCTTAACTTCGAACTCTCATATCTCGCGAACGGAATGTCGAACGCGAGAAATTCCAGTTGCATCTGAAAGTAGAAACTCGCCCGATTACAATGGTGTGTGTATTTTTGCCCTAGGCCTTTGTAGTTATTGGTTTCTGGTATCAGGATCGCGTAAATTTTGATGGTTTCTCAACCATTCCTTAATTCAAACTCCCATATCTCGCGAACGGATTGACGAACACGAGAAACTCCTATTGCATCTGAAAGCAGAAACTCGCCCGATTTCAAGGGTATGTGTACTTTTCCCCTAGGCTATTCCAGTTATTGATTTCGAGTATCAGACTTGTGAAAATTTTGATGGTTTCTCAACCATTCCTTAACTTCAAACTCCCATATCTCGCGAACGGATTGACGAACTCGAGACATTCCTGTTGCATCTGAAAGTAGAAACTTGCCCCATTACAATGGTGTGTGTACTTTTCCCCTAGGCTATTCCAGTTATTGATTTCGAGTATCAGACCAGCGAAATTTTTGATGGTTTCTCAACCATTCCTTAACTTCAAACTCCCATATGTTGCGAACGGATTGACGAACTCGAGAAATTCCTATTGCATCTGAAAGCAGAAACTCGCCCGATTGCAACGGTATGTGTATTTTTGCCCTAGGCCATAGTAGTTATTGGTTTCGAGTATCAGACTTGCGAAAATTTTGATTGTTTCTCAACTATTCCTTAACTTCAAACTCCCATATCTCGCGAACGGATTGACGAACTCGAGACATTCCTGTAGCATCTGAAAGTAGAAACTCGCCCCATTACAATGGTGTGTGTACTTTTCCCCTTAGCTATTCCAGTTATTGGTTTCGAGTATCAGACCTGCGAAATTTTTTATTGTTTCTCAACCATTCCTTAACTTCAAACTCCCATATCTTGCGATCGGATTGATGAACTCGAGAAATTCCTATTGCATCTGAAAGCAGAAACTCGCCCGATTACAACTGTATGTGCATTTTTGCCCTAGGCCATAGTAGTTATTGGTTTCGAGTATCAGACTTGCGAAAATTTTGATGGTTTCTCAACCATTCCTTAACTTCAAACTCCCATATCTCGCGAACGGATTGACGAACTTGAGACATTCCTGTAGCATCTGAAAGTAGAAACTCTCCCGATTACAATGGTGTGTGTACTTTTCCCCTAGGCCATTCCAGTTCTTGGTTTCGAGTATCAGACCAGCGAAAATTTTGATGGTTTCTCAACCATTCCTTAACTTGAAACTCCCATATCTTTCGAACGGATTGACGAACTCGAGAAGTTCCTATTGCATCTGAAAGTAGAAACTCGCCCGATTACAACGGTATGTTTATTTTTGCCCTAGGCAATAGTAGTTATTGGTTTCGTGTATCAGACTTGCGAAAATTTTGATTGTTTCTCAACCATTCCTTAACTTCAAACTCCCATATCTTGCGAACGGATTGACGAACTCGAGACATTCCTGTTGCATCTGAAAGTAGAAACTTGCCCCATTACAATGGTGTGTGTACTTTTCCCCTAGGCTATTCCAGTTATTGATTTCGAGTATCAGACCAGCGAAATTTTTGATGGTTTCTCAACAATTCCTTAATTTCAAACTCCCATATCTTGCGAACGGATTGACGAACTCGAGAAATTCCTGTTGCATCTGAAAGTAGAAACTCGCCCGATTACAACGGTATGTGTATTTTTCCCCTAGGCCTTTGTAGTTATTGGTTTCGGGAATCAGACGCGAAAATTTTGATGGTTGCCCAACCATTCCTTAACTTCAAACTCCCATATCTCGCGAACGAATTGACGAACTCGAGAAATTCCTGTTGCATCTGAAAGCAGAAACTCGGCCGATTACAATGGTATGTGTATTTTTCCCCTAGGCCATAGTAGTTATCGGTTTCGAGTATCAGACTTGCGAAAATTTTGATGGTTTCTCAACCATTCCTTAACTTCAAACTCCCATATCTCGCGAACGGATTGACGAACTCGAGATATTCCTGTTGCACCTGAAAGTAGAAACTCGCCCCATTACATTGGTGTGTGTACTTTTCTCCTAGGCCATTCCAGTTATTGGTTTCGAGTATCAGACCAGCGAAAATTTTGATGGTTTCTCAACCATTCGTTAACTTCAAACTCCCATATCTCGCGAACGGATTGACGGACACGAGAAACTGCTATTGCATCTGAAAGCAGAAACTCGCCCGATTTCAACGGTATGTGTACTTTTCCCCTAGGCCATTCCAGTTTTTGGTTTCGAGTATCAGATCAGCGAAAATTTTTGTGGTTTCTCAACCATCCTTAACTTCAAACTCCCATATCTCGCGAACGAATGGAGGAACTCGAGAAATTCCTGCTGCATCTGAAAGCAGGATCTCGCCCGATTACAACGGTATGTGTATTTTTCCCCTAGGCCATAGTAGTTATTGGTTTCGAGTATCAGACTTGCGAAAATTTTGATTGTTTCTCAACCATTCCTTAACTTCAAACTCCCATATCTCGCAAACGGATTGACGAACTCGAGAAATTCCTGTTGCATCTGAAAGTAGAAACTCGCCCGATTACAACGGTATGTGTATTTTTCCCCTAGGCCTTTGTAGTTATTGGTTTCCGGAATCAGACTTGCGAAAATTTCGATGGTTTCTCAACCATTCCTTAAATGCAAACTCCCATATCTCGCGAACGGGTTGACGAACTCGAGAAATTCCTGTTGCATATGAAAGCAGAAACTCGCCCGATTACAACGGTATGTGTATTTTTGCCCTAGGCCATAGTAGTTACTGGTTTCGAGTATCAGACTTGCGAGAATTTTGATGGTTTCTCAACCATTCCTTAACTTCAAACTCCCATATCTCGCGAACGGATTGACGAACTCGAGACATTCCTGTAGCATCTGAAAGTAGAAACTTGCCCCATTACAATGGTGTGTGTACTTTTCCCCTTGGCTATTCCAGTTATTGGTTTCGAGTATCAGACCAGCGAAATTTTTGATTGTTTCTCAACCATTCCTTAACTTCAAACTCCCATACCTTGCGATCGGATTGACGAACTCGAGAAATTCCTATTGCATCTGAAAGCAGAAACTCGCCCGATTACAACGGTATGTGTATTTTTGCCCTAGGCAAGAGTAGTTATTGGTTTCGTGTATCAGACTTGCGAAAATTTTGATTGTTTCTCAACCATTCGTTAACTTCAAACTCCCATATCTTGCGAACGGATTGACGAACTCGAGAAATTCCTATTGCATCTGAAAGCAGAAACTCGCCCGATTACAACGGTATGAGTATTTTTGCCCTAGGCCATAGTAGTTATTGGTTTCGTGTATCAGACTTGCGAAAATTTTGATTGTTTCTCAACCATTCCTTAATTTCAAACTCCCATATCTCGCTAACGGTATGACGAACTCGAGAAATTCCTGCTGCATCTGAAAGTAGAAACTCGCCCAATTACAACGGTATGCGTATTTTTGCGCTAGGCCTTTGTAGTTATTGGTTTCTGGTATCAGGCTTGCGTAAATTTTGATGGTTTCTCAACCATTCCTTAAACTCAAATTCCCATATCTCGCGAACGGATTGACGAACACGAGAAACTGCTATTGCATCTGAAAGCAGAAACTCGCCCGATTTCAACGGTATGTGTACTTTTCCCCTAGGCCATTCCAGTTATTGGTTTCGAGTATCAGATCAGCGAAAGTTTTGGTGGTTTCTCAACCATTCCTTAACTTCAAACTCCCATATCTTGCGAACGGATTGACGAACTCGAGAAGTTCCTATTGCATCTGAAAGTAGAAACTCGCCCGATTACAACGGTATGTGTATTTTTGCCCTAGGCAAGAGTAGTTATTGGTTTCGTGCATCAGACTTGCGAAAATTTTGATTGTTTCTCAACCATTCGTTAACTTCAAACTCCCATATCTTGCGAACGGATTGACGAACTCGAGAAGTTCCTATTGCATCTGAAAGTAGAAACTCGCCCGATTACAACGGTATGTGTATTTTTGCCCTAGGCAAGAGTAGTTATTGGTTTCGTGTATCAGACTTGCGAAAATTTTGATTGTTTCTCAACCATTCCTTAATTTCAAACTCCCATATCTCGCGAACGGAATGACGAACTCGAGAAATTCCTGCTGCATCTGAAAGTAGAAACTCGCCCAATTACAACGGTATGCGTATTTTTGCGCTAGGCCTTTGTAGTTATTGGTTTCTGGTATCAGGCTTGCGTAAATTTTGATGGTTTCTCAACCATTCCTTAAACTCAAATTCCCATATCTCGCGAACGGATTGACGAACACGAGAAACTGCTATTGCATCTGAAAGCAGAAACTCGCCCGATTACAACGGTATGTGTATTTTTGCCCTAGGCCATAGTAGTTATTGGTTTCGAGTATGAGACTTGCGAAAATTTTGATGGTTTCTCAAGCGTTCCTTAACTTCAAACTCCCATATCTCGCAAACGAACTGACGAACTCGAGAAATTCCTGTTGCATCTGAAAGCAGAAATTCGCCCTATTACAGCGGTATGTGTATTTTTGCCTAGGCCATAGTAGTTATTGGTTTCTGGTATCAGGCTTGCGTAAATTTTGATGGTTTCTCAACCATTCCTTAACCTCAAACTCCAATATCTCGCGAACGGATTGACGAACACGAGAAACTGCTATTGCATCTGAAAGCAGAAACTCGCCCGATTTCAACGGTATGCGTATTTTTGCGCAAGGCCTTTGTAGTTATTGGTTTCTGGTATCAGGCTTGCGTAAATTTTGATGGTTTCTCAACCATTCCTTAACTTCAAACTCCCATATCTCGCGAACGGATTGACGAACACGAGAAATTCCTGTTGCATCTGAAAGCAGAAACTCGCCCGATTACAACGGTATGTGTATTTTTGCCCTAGGCCATAGTAGTTATTGGTTTCGAGTATCAGACTTTCGAAAATTTTGATGGTTTCTCAACCATTCCTTAACTTCAAACTCCCATATCTCGCGAACAGATTGACGAACTCGAGACATTCCTGTAGCATCTGAAAGTAGGAACTCGCCCGATTACAATGGTGTGTGTACTTTTCCCCTAGGCCATTCCAGTTATTGGTTTCGAGTATCAGACTTTCGAAAATTTTGATGGTTTCTCAACCATTCCATAACTTCAAACTCCCATATCTCGCGAACGGAATGACGAACTCGAGAAATTCCTGTTGCATCTGAAAGTGGAAACTCGCCCGATTACAAAGGTATGTATATTTTTCCCCTAGGCCTTTGTAGTTATTGGTTTCGTGTATCAGACTTGCGAAAATTTTGATTGTTTCTCAACCATTCGTTAACTTCAAACTCCCATATCTTGCGAACGGATTGACGAACTCGAGAAATTCCTATTGCATCTGAAAGCAGAAACTCGCCCGATTACAACGGTAAGTGTATTTTTGCCCTAGGCCATAGTAGTTATTGGTTTCGTGTATCAGACTTGCGAAAATTTTGATTGTTTCTCAACCATTCCCTAATTTCAAACTCCCATATCTCGCGAACGGTATGACGAACTCGAGAAATTCCTGCTGCATCTGAAAGTAGAAACTCGCCCAATTACAACGGTATGCGTATTTTTGCGCTAGGCCTTTGTAGTTATTGGTTTCTGGTATCAGGCTTGCGTAAATTTTGATGGTTTCTCAACCATTCCTTAAACTCAAATTCCCATATCTCGCGAACGGATTGACGAACACGAGAAACTGCTATTGCATCTGAAAGCAGAAACTCGCCCGATTTCAACGGTATGTGTACTTTTCCCCTAGGCCATTCCAGTTATTGGTTTCGAGTATCAGATCAGCGAAAGTTTTGGTGGTTTCTCAACCATTCCTTAACTTCAAACTCCATATCTTGCGAACGGATTGACGAACTCGAGAAGTTCCTATTGCATCTGAAAGTAGAAACTCGCCCGATTACAACGGTATGTGTACTTTTGCCCTAGGCAAGTGTAGTTATTGGTTTCGTGTATCAGACTTGCGAAAATTTTGATTGTTTCTCAACCATTCCTTAATTTCAAACTCCCATATCTCGCGAACGGAATGACGAACTCGAGAAATTCCTGCTGCATCTGAAAGTAGAAACTCGCCCAATTACAACGGTATGCGTATTTTTGCGCTAGGCCTTTGTAGTTATTGGTTTCTGGTATCAGGCTTGCGTAAATTTTGATGGTTTCTCAACCATTCCTTAAACTCAAATTCCCATATCTCGCGAACGGATTGACGAACACGAGAAACTGCTATTGCATCTGAAAGCAGAAACTCGCCCGATTACAACGGTATGTGTATTTTTGCCCTAGGCCATAGTAGTTATTGGTTTCGTGTATCAGACTTGCGAAAATTTTGATTGTTTCTCAACCATTCCTTAATTTCAAACTCCCATATCTCGCTAACGGTATGACGAACTCGAGAAATTCCTGCTGCATCTGAAAGTAGAAACTCGCCCAATTACAACGGTATGCGTATTTTTGCGCTAGGCCTTTGTAGTTATTGGTTTCTGGTATCAGGCTTGCGTAAATTTTGATGGTTTCTCAACCATTCCTTAAACTCAAATTCCCATATCTCGCGAACGGATTGACGAACACGAGAAACTGCTATTGCATCTGAAAGCAGAAACTCGCCCGATTTCAACGGTATGTGTACTTTTCCCCTAGGCCATTCCAGTTATTGGTTTCGAGTATCAGATCAGCGAAAGTTTTGGTGGTTTCTCAACCATTCCTTAACTTCAAACTCCCATATCTTGCGAACGGATTGACGAACTCGAGAAGTTCCTATTGCATCTGAAAGTAGAAACTCGCCCGATTACAACGGTATGTGTATTTTTGCCCTAGGCAAGAGTAGTTATTGGTTTCGTGCATCAGACTTGCGAAAATTTTGATTGTTTCTCAACCATTCGTTAACTTCAAACTCCCATATCTTGCGAACGGATTGACGAACTCGAGAAGTTCCTATTGCATCTGAAAGTAGAAACTCGCCCGATTACAACGGTATGTGTATTTTTGCCCTAGGCAAGAGTAGTTATTGGTTTCGTGTATCAGACTTGCGAAAATTTTGATTGTTTCTCAACCATTCCTTAATTTCAAACTCCCATATCTCGCGAACGGAATGACGAACTCGAGAAATTCCTGCTGCATCTGAAAGTAGAAACTCGCCCAATTACAACGGTATGCGTATTTTTGCGCTAGGCCTTTGTAGTTATTGGTTTCTGGTATCAGGCTTGCGTAAATTTTGATGGTTTCTCAACCATTCCTTAAACTCAAATTCCCATATCTCGCGAACGGATTGACGAACACGAGAAACTGCTATTGCATCTGAAAGCAGAAACTCGCCCGATTACAACGGTATGTGTATTTTTGCCCTAGGCCATAGTAGTTATTGGTTTCGAGTATGAGACTTGCGAAAATTTTGATGGTTTCTCAAGCGTTCCTTAACTTCAAACTCCCATATCTCGCAAACGAACTGACGAACTCGAGAAATTCCTGTTGCATCTGAAAGCAGAAATTCGCCCTATTACAGCGGTATGTGTATTTTTGCCTAGGCCATAGTAGTTATTGGTTTCTGGTATCAGGCTTGCGTAAATTTTGATGGTTTCTCAACCATTCCTTAACCTCAAACTCCAATATCTCGCGAACGGATTGACGAACACGAGAAACTGCTATTGCATCTGAAAGCAGAAACTCGCCCGATTTCAACGGTATGCGTATTTTTGCGCAAGGCCTTTGTAGTTATTGGTTTCTGGTATCAGGCTTGCGTAAATTTTGATGGTTTCTCAACCATTCCTTAACTTCAAACTCCCATATCTCGCGAACGGATTGACGAACACGAGAAATTCCTGTTGCATCTGAAAGCAGAAACTCGCCCGATTACAACGGTATGTGTATTTTTGCCCTAGGCCATAGTAGTTATTGGTTTCGTGTATCAGACTTGCGAAAATTTTGATTGTTTCTCAACCATTCGTTAACTTCAAACTCCCATATCTTGCGAACGGATTGACGAACTCGAGAAATTCCTATTGCATCTGAAAGCAGAAACTCGCCCGATTACAACGGTAAGTGTATTTTTGCCCTAGGCCATAGTAGTTATTGGTTTCGTGTATCAGACTTGCGAAAATTTTGATTGTTTCTCAACCATTCCCTAATTTCAAACTCCCATATCTCGCGAACGGTATGACGAACTCGAGAAATTCCTGCTGCATCTGAAAGTAGAAACTCGCCCAATTACAACGGTATGCGTATTTTTGCGCTAGGCCTTTGTAGTTATTGGTTTCTGGTATCAGGCTTGCGTAAATTTTGATGGTTTCTCAACCATTCCTTAAACTCAAATTCCCATATCTCGCGAACGGATTGACGAACACGAGAAACTGCTATTGCATCTGAAAGCAGAAACTCGCCCGATTTCAACGGTATGTGTACTTTTCCCCTAGGCCATTCCAGTTATTGGTTTCGAGTATCAGATCAGCGAAAGTTTTGGTGGTTTCTCAACCATTCCTTAACTTCAAACTCCATATCTTGCGAACGGATTGACGAACTCGAGAAGTTCCTATTGCATCTGAAAGTAGAAACTCGCCCGATTACAACGGTATGTGTACTTTTGCCCTAGGCAAGTGTAGTTATTGGTTTCGTGTATCAGACTTGCGAAAATTTTGATTGTTTCTCAACCATTCCTTAACTTCAAACTCCCATATCTCGCGAACGGAATGACGAACTCGAGAAATTCCTGCTGCATCTGAAAGTAGAAACTCGCCCAATTACAACGGTATGCGTATTTTTGCGCTAGGCCTTTGTAGTTATTGGTTTCTGGTATCAGGCTTGCGTAAATTTTGATGGTTTCTCAACCATTCCTTAAACTCAAATTCCCATATCTCGCGAACGGATTGACGAACACGAGAAACTGCTATTGCATCTGAAAGCAGAAACTCGCCCGATTACAACGGTATGTGTATTTTTGCCCTAGGCCATAGTAGTTATTGGTTTCGAGTATGAGACATGCGAAAATTTTGATGGTTTCTCAAGCGTTCCTTAACTTCAAACTCCCATATCTCGCAAACGAACTGACGAACTCGAGAAATTCCTGTTGCATCTGAAAGCAGAAATTCGCCCTATTACAGCGGTATGTGTATTTTTGCCTAGGCCATAGTAGTTATTGGTTTCTGGTATCAGGCTTGCGTAAATTTTGATGGTTTCTCAACCATTCCTTAACCTCAAACTCCAATATCTCGCGAACGGATTGAAGAACACGAGAAACTGCTATTGCATCTGAAAGCAGAAACTCGCCCGATTTCAACGGTATGCGTATTTTTGCGCAAGGCCTTTGTAGTTATTGGTTTCTGGTATCAGGCTTGCGTAAATTTTGATGGTTTCTCAACCATTCCTTAACTTCAAACTCCCATATCTCGCGAACGGATTGACGAACACGAGAAATTCCTGTTGCATCTGAAAGCAGAAACTCGCCCGATTACAACGGTATGTGTATTTTTGCCCTAGGCCATAGTAGTTATTGGTTTCGAGTATCAGACTTTCGAAAATTTTGATGGTTTCTCAACCATTCCTTAACTTCAAACTCCCATATCTCGCGAACAGATTGACGAACTCGAAATATTCCTGTTGCATCTGAAAGTGGAAACTCGCCCCATTACAATGGTGTGTGTGCTTTTCTCCTAGGCCATTCCAGTTATTGGTTTTGAGTAACAGACCAGCGAAAATTTTGATGGTTTCTCAACCATTCCTTAACTTCAAACTCCCATATCTCGCGAACGGATTGACGAACTCGAGAAATTCCTGTTGCATCTGAAAGTAGAAACTCGCCCGATTGCAATGGTGTGTGTACTTTTCCCCTAGGCCATTCCAGTTATTGGTTTCGAGTATCAGACTTGCGAAAATTTTGGTTTCTCTACCATTCCTTAAATTCAAACTCCCATATCTCGCGAACGGATTGACGAATTCGAGAAATTCCTGTTGCATCTGAAAGTTGAAACTCACCCGATTACAACGGTATGTGTATTTTTACCCTAGGCCATAGTAGTTATTCGTTTCGAGTATCAGACTTGCGAAAATTTTGATGGTTTCTCAACCATTCCTTAACTTCAAACTCCCATATCTCGCGAACGGATTGACGAACTCGAGACATTCCTGTAGCATCTGAAAGTAGAAACTCGCCCCATTACAATGGTGTGTGTACTTTTCCCCTTAGCTATTCCAGTTATTGGTTTCGAGTATCAGACCAGCGAAACTTTTTATTGTTTCTCAACCATTCCTTAACTTCAAACTCCCATATCTCGCGAACGGATTGACGAAATCGAGAAATTCCTGCTGCATCTGAAAGTAGAAACTCGCCCGATTACAAAGCTATGTGTATTTTTCCCCTAGGCCTTTGTAGTTATTGGTTTCGAGTATCAGGCTTGCGAAAATTTTGATGCTTTCTCAACCATTCCATAACTTCAAACTCCCATATCTTGCGAACGGATTGACGAACTCGAGAAATTCCTATTGCATCTGAAAGCAGAAACTCGCCCGATTACAACGGTATGTGTATTTTTGCCCTAGGCCATAGTAGTTATTGGTTTCGAGTATCAGACTTGCGAAAATTTTGATTGTTTCTCAACCGTTTCTTAACTTCAAACTACCATATCTCGCCAACGGATTGACGAACTCGAAATATTCCTGTTGCATCTGAAAGTGGAAACTCGCCCCATTACAATGGTGTGTGTGCTTTCCTCCTGGGCCATACTAGTTATTGGTTTCGAGTATCAGACTTCCGAAATTTTGATGGTGTCTCAACCATTCCTTAACTTCAAACTCCCATATTTCGCGAACGGATTGACGAACTCGAGAAATTCCAGTTGCATCTGAAAGTAGAAACTCGCCCGATTACAACGGTATGTGTATTTTTCCCCTAGGCCTTTGTAGTTATTGGTTTCGGGAATCAGACGCGAAAATTTTGATGGTTGCCCAACCATTCCTTAAATTCAAACTCCCATATCTCGCGAACGAATTGACGAACTCGAGAAATTCCTGTTGCATCTGAAAGCAGAAACTCGGCCGATTACAATGGTATGTGTATTTTTCCCCTAGGCCATAGTAGTTATCGGTTTCGAGTATCAGACTTGCGAAAATTTTGGTGGTTTCTCAACCATTCCTTAACTTCAAACTCCCATATCTCGCGAACGGATTGACGAACTCGAGATATTCCTGTTGCATCTGAAAGTAGAAACTCGCCCCATTACATTGGTGTGTGTGCTTTTCTCCTAGGCCATTCCAGTTATTGGTTTCGAGTATCAGACCAGCGAAAATTTTGATGGTTTCTCAAACATTTCTTAACTTCAAACTCCCATATCTCGCAAACGGATCGACGAACTCGAGAAATTCCTGTTGCATCTGAAAGTAGAAACTCGCCCGATTACAACGGTATGTGTATTTTTCCCCTAGGCCTTTGTAGTTATTGGTTTCGGGACTCAGACTTGCGAAAATTTTGATGGATTCTCAACCATTCCTTAACTTCAAACTCCCATATCTCGCGAACGGAATGACGAACTCGAGAAATTCCTGTTGCATCTGAAAGTAGAAACTCGCCCCATTACAATGGTGTGTGTACTTTTCTACTCGGCCATTCCAGTTATTGGTTTCGAGTATCAGACTTGCGAAAATTTTGATGGTTTCTCAACCATTCCTTAACTTCAAACTCCCATATCTCGCGAACGGATTGACGAACTCGAGATATTCCTGTTGCATCTGAAAGTAGAAACTCGCCCCATTACAATGGTGTGTGTACTTTTCTCCTCGGCCATTCCAGTTATTGGTTTCGAGTATCAGACTTGCGAAAATTTGATGGTTTCTCAACCATTCCTTAACTTCAAACTCCCATATCTCGCGAACGGATTGACGAACTCGAGATATTCCTGTTACATCTGAAAGTAGAAACTCGCCCCATTATAATGGTGTGTGTACTTTTCTCCTAGGCCATTCCAGTTATTGGTTTCGAGTATCAGACCAGCGAACATATTGATGGTTTCTCATCCATTCCTTAACTTCAAAGTCCCATATCTCGCGAACGGATTGACGAATTCGAGAAATTCCTGTTGCATCTGAAAGTAGAAACTCGCCCGATTTCAACGGTGTGTGTTCTTTTCCCCTAGGCCATAGTAGTTATTGGTTTCGAGAATCAGACATGCGAAAATTTTGATGGATTCTCAACCATTCCTTAACTTCAAACTCCCATATCTCGCGAACGGATTGACGAACTCGAGATATTCCTGTTGCATCTGAAAGTAGAAACTCGCCCCATTACAATGGCGTGTGTACTTTTCCCCTAGGCCATTCCAGTTATTGGTTTCGAGTATCAGACTTGCGAAAATTGTGATGGTTTCTCAACCATTCCTTAACTTCAAACTCCCATATCTCGCGAACGGAATGACGAACTCGAGATATTCCTGTTGCATCTGAAAGTAGAAACTCGCCCGATTACAACGGTATGTGTATTTTTCCCCTAGGCCTTTGTGGTTATTGGTTTTGGGAATCAGACATGCGAAAATTTTGATGGATTCTCAACCATTCCTTAACTTCAAACTCCCATATCTCGCGAACGGATTGACGAACTCGAGATATTCCTGTTGCATCTGAAAGTAGAAACTCGCCCCATTACAATGGTGTGTGTACTTTTCTCCTCGGCCATTCCAGTTATTGGTTTCGAGTATCAGACTTGCGAAAATTTTGATGGTTTCTCAACCATTCCGTAACTTCAAACTCCCATATCTCGCGAACGGATTGACGCACTCGAGATATTCCTGTTGCATCTGAAAGTAGAAACTCGCCCCATTACAATGGTGTGTGTACTTTTCTCCTCGGCCATTCCAGTTATTGGTTTCGAGTATCAGACTTGCGAAAATTTGATGGTTTCTCAACCATTCCTTAACTTCAAACTCCCATATCTCGCGAACGGATTGACGAACTCGAGATATTCCTGTTACATCGGAAAGTAGAAACTCGCCCCATTATAATGGTGTGTGTACTTTTCTCCTAGGCCATTCCAGTTATTGGTTTCGAGTATCTGACCAGCGAACATATTGATGGTTTCTCAACCATTCCTTAACTTCAAACTCCCATATCTTGCGAACGGATTGACGAACTCGAGAAATTCCTGTTGCATCTGAAAGTAGAAACTAGCCCGATTTCAACGGTGTGTGTTCTTTTCCCCTAGGCCATTCCAGTTATTGGTTTCGAGTATCTGACCAGCGAACATATTGATGGTTTCTCAACCATTCCTTAACTTCAAACTCCCATATCTTGCGAACGGATTAACGAACTCGAGAAATTCCTGTTGCATCTGAAAGTAGAAACTCGCCCGATTTCAACGGTGTGTGTTCTTTTCCCCTAGGCCATAGTAGTTATTGGTTTCGAGTATCAGACATGCGAAAATTTTGATGGATTCTCAACCATTCCTTAACTTCAAACTCCCATATCTCGCCAACGGATTGACGAACTCGCGAAATTCCTGTTGCATCTGAAAGCAGAAACTCGCCCGATTACAACGGTATGTGTATTTTTCCCCTAGGCCTTTGTAGTTATTGGTTTCCGGAATCAGACTTGCGAAAATTTTGATGGTTTCTCACCATTCCTTAAATGCAAACTCCCATATCTCGCGAACGGATTGACGAACTCGAGAAATTCCTGTTGCATCTGAAAGTAGAAACTCGCCCGATTACAACGGTATGTGTATTTTTCCCCTAGGCCTTTGTAGTTATTGGTTTCCGGAATCAGACTTGCGAAAATTTTGATGGTTTCTCAACCATTCCTTAAATGCAAACTCCCATATCTCGCGAACGGATTGACGAACTCGAGAAATTCCTGTTGCATATGAAAGCAGAAACTCGCCCGATTACAACGGTATGTGTATTTTTGCCCTAGGCCATAGTAGTTACTGGTTTCGAGTATCAGACTTGCGAGAATTTTGATGGTTTCTCAACCATTCCTTAACTTCAAACTCCCATATCTCGCGAACGGATTGACGAACTCGAGACATTCCTGTAGCATCTGAAAGTAGAAACTTGCCCCATTACAATGGTGTGTGTACTTTTCCCCTTGGCTATTCCAGTTATTGGTTTCGAGTATCAGACCAGCGAAATTTTTGATTGTTTCTCAACCATTCCTTAACTTCAAACTCCCATACCTTGCGATCGGATTGACGAACTCGAGAAATTCCTATTGCATCTGAAAGCAGAAACTCGCCCGATTACAACGGTATGTGTATTTTTGCCCTAGGCAAGAGTAGTTATTGGTTTCGTGTATCAGACTTGCGAAAATTTTGATTGTTTCTCAACCATTCGTTAACTTCAAACTCCCATATCTTGCGAACGGATTGACGAACTCGAGAAATTCCTATTGCATCTGAAAGCAGAAACTCGCCCGATTACAACGGTATGAGTATTTTTGCCCTAGGCCATAGTAGTTATTGGTTTCGTGTATCAGACTTGCGAAAATTTTGATTGTTTCTCAACCATTCCTTAATTTCAAACTCCCATATCTCGCTAACGGTATGACGAACTCGAGAAATTCCTGCTGCATCTGAAAGTAGAAACTCGCCCAATTACAACGGTATGCGTATTTTTGCGCTAGGCCTTTGTAGTTATTGGTTTCTGGTATCAGGCTTGCGTAAATTTTGATGGTTTCTCAACCATTCCTTAAACTCAAATTCCCATATCTCGCGAACGGATTGACGAACACGAGAAACTGCTATTGCATCTGAAAGCAGAAACTCGCCCGATTTCAACGGTATGTGTACTTTTCCCCTAGGCCATTCCAGTTATTGGTTTCGAGTATCAGATCAGCGAAAGTTTTGGTGGTTTCTCAACCATTCCTTAACTTCAAACTCCCATATCTTGCGAACGGATTGACGAACTCGAGAAGTTCCTATTGCATCTGAAAGTAGAAACTCGCCCGATTACAACGGTATGTGTATTTTTGCCCTAGGCAAGAGTAGTTATTGGTTTCGTGCATCAGACTTGCGAAAATTTTGATTGTTTCTCAACCATTCGTTAACTTCAAACTCCCATATCTTGCGAACGGATTGACGAACTCGAGAAGTTCCTATTGCATCTGAAAGTAGAAACTCGCCCGATTACAACGGTATGTGTATTTTTGCCCTAGGCAAGAGTAGTTATTGGTTTCGTGTATCAGACTTGCGAAAATTTTGATTGTTTCTCAACCATTCCTTAATTTCAAACTCCCATATCTCGCGAACGGAATGACGAACTCGAGAAATTCCTGCTGCATCTGAAAGTAGAAACTCGCCCAATTACAACGGTATGCGTATTTTTGCGCTAGGCCTTTGTAGTTATTGGTTTCTGGTATCAGGCTTGCGTAAATTTTGATGGTTTCTCAACCATTCCTTAAACTCAAATTCCCATATCTCGCGAACGGATTGACGAACACGAGAAACTGCTATTGCATCTGAAAGCAGAAACTCGCCCGATTACAACGGTATGTGTATTTTTGCCCTAGGCCATAGTAGTTATTGGTTTCGAGTATGAGACTTGCGAAAATTTTGATGGTTTCTCAAGCGTTCCTTAACTTCAAACTCCCATATCTCGCAAACGAACTGACGAACTCGAGAAATTCCTGTTGCATCTGAAAGCAGAAATTCGCCCTATTACAGCGGTATGTGTATTTTTGCCTAGGCCATAGTAGTTATTGGTTTCTGGTATCAGGCTTGCGTAAATTTTGATGGTTTCTCAACCATTCCTTAACCTCAAACTCCAATATCTCGCGAACGGATTGACGAACACGAGAAACTGCTATTGCATCTGAAAGCAGAAACTCGCCCGATTTCAACGGTATGCGTATTTTTGCGCAAGGCCTTTGTAGTTATTGGTTTCTGGTATCAGGCTTGCGTAAATTTTGATGGTTTCTCAACCATTCCTTAACTTCAAACTCCCATATCTCGCGAACGGATTGACGAACACGAGAAATTCCTGTTGCATCTGAAAGCAGAAACTCGCCCGATTACAACGGTATGTGTATTTTTGCCCTAGGCCATAGTAGTTATTGGTTTCGAGTATCAGACTTTCGAAAATTTTGATGGTTTCTCAACCATTCCTTAACTTCAAACTCCCATATCTCGCGAACAGATTGACGAACTCGAGACATTCCTGTAGCATCTGAAAGTAGGAACTCGCCCGATTACAATGGTGTGTGTACTTTTCCCCTAGGCCATTCCAGTTATTGGTTTCGAGTATCAGACTTTCGAAAATTTTGATGGTTTCTCAACCATTCCATAACTTCAAACTCCCATATCTCGCGAACGGAATGACGAACTCGAGAAATTCCTGTTGCATCTGAAAGTGGAAACTCGCCCGATTACAAAGGTATGTATATTTTTCCCCTAGGCCTTTGTAGTTATTGGTTTCGTGTATCAGACTTGCGAAAATTTTGATTGTTTCTCAACCATTCGTTAACTTCAAACTCCCATATCTTGCGAACGGATTGACGAACTCGAGAAATTCCTATTGCATCTGAAAGCAGAAACTCGCCCGATTACAACGGTAAGTGTATTTTTGCCCTAGGCCATAGTAGTTATTGGTTTCGTGTATCAGACTTGCGAAAATTTTGATTGTTTCTCAACCATTCCCTAATTTCAAACTCCCATATCTCGCGAACGGTATGACGAACTCGAGAAATTCCTGCTGCATCTGAAAGTAGAAACTCGCCCAATTACAACGGTATGCGTATTTTTGCGCTAGGCCTTTGTAGTTATTGGTTTCTGGTATCAGGCTTGCGTAAATTTTGATGGTTTCTCAACCATTCCTTAAACTCAAATTCCCATATCTCGCGAACGGATTGACGAACACGAGAAACTGCTATTGCATCTGAAAGCAGAAACTCGCCCGATTTCAACGGTATGTGTACTTTTCCCCTAGGCCATTCCAGTTATTGGTTTCGAGTATCAGATCAGCGAAAGTTTTGGTGGTTTCTCAACCATTCCTTAACTTCAAACTCCATATCTTGCGAACGGATTGACGAACTCGAGAAGTTCCTATTGCATCTGAAAGTAGAAACTCGCCCGATTACAACGGTATGTGTACTTTTGCCCTAGGCAAGTGTAGTTATTGGTTTCGTGTATCAGACTTGCGAAAATTTTGATTGTTTCTCAACCATTCCTTAATTTCAAACTCCCATATCTCGCGAACGGAATGACGAACTCGAGAAATTCCTGCTGCATCTGAAAGTAGAAACTCGCCCAATTACAACGGTATGCGTATTTTTGCGCTAGGCCTTTGTAGTTATTGGTTTCTGGTATCAGGCTTGCGTAAATTTTGATGGTTTCTCAACCATTCCTTAAACTCAAATTCCCATATCTCGCGAACGGATTGACGAACACGAGAAACTGCTATTGCATCTGAAAGCAGAAACTCGCCCGATTACAACGGTATGTGTATTTTTGCCCTAGGCCATAGTAGTTATTGGTTTCGTGTATCAGACTTGCGAAAATTTTGATTGTTTCTCAACCATTCCTTAATTTCAAACTCCCATATCTCGCTAACGGTATGACGAACTCGAGAAATTCCTGCTGCATCTGAAAGTAGAAACTCGCCCAATTACAACGGTATGCGTATTTTTGCGCTAGGCCTTTGTAGTTATTGGTTTCTGGTATCAGGCTTGCGTAAATTTTGATGGTTTCTCAACCATTCCTTAAACTCAAATTCCCATATCTCGCGAACGGATTGACGAACACGAGAAACTGCTATTGCATCTGAAAGCAGAAACTCGCCCGATTTCAACGGTATGTGTACTTTTCCCCTAGGCCATTCCAGTTATTGGTTTCGAGTATCAGATCAGCGAAAGTTTTGGTGGTTTCTCAACCATTCCTTAACTTCAAACTCCCATATCTTGCGAACGGATTGACGAACTCGAGAAGTTCCTATTGCATCTGAAAGTAGAAACTCGCCCGATTACAACGGTATGTGTATTTTTGCCCTAGGCAAGAGTAGTTATTGGTTTCGTGCATCAGACTTGCGAAAATTTTGATTGTTTCTCAACCATTCGTTAACTTCAAACTCCCATATCTTGCGAACGGATTGACGAACTCGAGAAGTTCCTATTGCATCTGAAAGTAGAAACTCGCCCGATTACAACGGTATGTGTATTTTTGCCCTAGGCAAGAGTAGTTATTGGTTTCGTGTATCAGACTTGCGAAAATTTTGATTGTTTCTCAACCATTCCTTAATTTCAAACTCCCATATCTCGCGAACGGAATGACGAACTCGAGAAATTCCTGCTGCATCTGAAAGTAGAAACTCGCCCAATTACAACGGTATGCGTATTTTTGCGCTAGGCCTTTGTAGTTATTGGTTTCTGGTATCAGGCTTGCGTAAATTTTGATGGTTTCTCAACCATTCCTTAAACTCAAATTCCCATATCTCGCGAACGGATTGACGAACACGAGAAACTGCTATTGCATCTGAAAGCAGAAACTCGCCCGATTACAACGGTATGTGTATTTTTGCCCTAGGCCATAGTAGTTATTGGTTTCGAGTATGAGACTTGCGAAAATTTTGATGGTTTCTCAAGCGTTCCTTAACTTCAAACTCCCATATCTCGCAAACGAACTGACGAACTCGAGAAATTCCTGTTGCATCTGAAAGCAGAAATTCGCCCTATTACAGCGGTATGTGTATTTTTGCCTAGGCCATAGTAGTTATTGGTTTCTGGTATCAGGCTTGCGTAAATTTTGATGGTTTCTCAACCATTCCTTAACCTCAAACTCCAATATCTCGCGAACGGATTGACGAACACGAGAAACTGCTATTGCATCTGAAAGCAGAAACTCGCCCGATTTCAACGGTATGCGTATTTTTGCGCAAGGCCTTTGTAGTTATTGGTTTCTGGTATCAGGCTTGCGTAAATTTTGATGGTTTCTCAACCATTCCTTAACTTCAAACTCCCATATCTCGCGAACGGATTGACGAACACGAGAAATTCCTGTTGCATCTGAAAGCAGAAACTCGCCCGATTACAACGGTATGTGTATTTTTGCCCTAGGCCATAGTAGTTATTGGTTTCGAGTATCAGACTTTCGAAAATTTTGATGGTTTCTCAACCATTCCTTAACTTCAAACTCCCATATCTCGCGAACAGATTGACGAACTCGAGACATTCCTGTAGCATCTGAAAGTAGGAACTCGCCCGATTACAATGGTGTGTGTACTTTTCCCCTAGGCCATTCCAGTTATTGGTTTCGAGTATCAGACTTTCGAAAATTTTGATGGTTTCTCAACCATTCCATAACTTCAAACTCCCATATCTCGCGAACGGAATGACGAACTCGAGAAATTCCTGTTGCATCTGAAAGTGGAAACTCGCCCGATTACAAAGGTATGTATATTTTTCCCCTAGGCCTTTGTAGTTATTGGTTTCGTGTATCAGACTTGCGAAAATTTTGATTGTTTCTCAACCATTCGTTAACTTCAAACTCCCATATCTTGCGAACGGATTGACGAACTCGAGAAATTCCTATTGCATCTGAAAGCAGAAACTCGCCCGATTACAACGGTAAGTGTATTTTTGCCCTAGGCCATAGTAGTTATTGGTTTCGTGTATCAGACTTGCGAAAATTTTGATTGTTTCTCAACCATTCCCTAATTTCAAACTCCCATATCTCGCGAACGGTATGACGAACTCGAGAAATTCCTGCTGCATCTGAAAGTAGAAACTCGCCCAATTACAACGGTATGCGTATTTTTGCGCTAGGCCTTTGTAGTTATTGGTTTCTGGTATCAGGCTTGCGTAAATTTTGATGGTTTCTCAACCATTCCTTAAACTCAAATTCCCATATCTCGCGAACGGATTGACGAACACGAGAAACTGCTATTGCATCTGAAAGCAGAAACTCGCCCGATTTCAACGGTATGTGTACTTTTCCCCTAGGCCATTCCAGTTATTGGTTTCGAGTATCAGATCAGCGAAAGTTTTGGTGGTTTCTCAACCATTCCTTAACTTCAAACTCCATATCTTGCGAACGGATTGACGAACTCGAGAAGTTCCTATTGCATCTGAAAGTAGAAACTCGCCCGATTACAACGGTATGTGTACTTTTGCCCTAGGCAAGTGTAGTTATTGGTTTCGTGTATCAGACTTGCGAAAATTTTGATTGTTTCTCAACCATTCCTTAATTTCAAACTCCCATATCTCGCGAACGGAATGACGAACTCGAGAAATTCCTGCTGCATCTGAAAGTAGAAACTCGCCCAATTACAACGGTATGCGTATTTTTGCGCTAGGCCTTTGTAGTTATTGGTTTCTGGTATCAGGCTTGCGTAAATTTTGATGGTTTCTCAACCATTCCTTAAACTCAAATTCCCATATCTCGCGAACGGATTGACGAACACGAGAAACTGCTATTGCATCTGAAAGCAGAAACTCGCCCGATTACAACGGTATGTGTATTTTTGCCCTAGGCCATAGTAGTTATTGGTTTCGAGTATGAGACATGCGAAAATTTTGATGGTTTCTCAAGCGTTCCTTAACTTCAAACTCCCATATCTCGCAAACGAACTGACGAACTCGAGAAATTCCTGTTGCATCTGAAAGCAGAAATTCGCCCTATTACAGCGGTATGTGTATTTTTGCCTAGGCCATAGTAGTTATTGGTTTCTGGTATCAGGCTTGCGTAAATTTTGATGGTTTCTCAACCATTCCTTAACCTCAAACTCCAATATCTCGCGAACGGATTGACGAACACGAGAAACTGCTATTGCATCTGAAAGCAGAAACTCGCCCGATTTCAACGGTATGCGTATTTTTGCGCAAGGCCTTTGTAGTTATTGGTTTCTGGTATCAGGCTTGCGTAAATTTTGATGGTTTCTCAACCATTCCTTAACTTCAAACTCCCATATCTCGCGAACGGATTGACGAACACGAGAAATTCCTGTTGCATCTGAAAGCAGAAACTCGCCCGATTACAACGGTATGTGTATTTTTGCCCTAGGCCATAGTAGTTATTGGTTTCGAGTATCAGACTTTCGAAAATTTTGATGGTTTCTCAACCATTCCTTAACTTCAAACTCCCATATCTCGCGAACAGATTGACGAACTCGAAATATTCCTGTTGCATCTGAAAGTGGAAACTCGCCCCATTACAATGGTGTGTGTGCTTTTCTCCTAGGCCATTCCAGTTATTGGTTTTGAGTAACAGACCAGCGAAAATTTTGATGGTTTCTCAACCATTCCTTAACTTCAAACTCCCATATCTCGCGAACGGATTGACGAACTCGAGAAATTCCTGTTGCATCTGAAAGTAGAAACTCGCCCGATTGCAATGGTGTGTGTACTTTTCCCCTAGGCCATTCCAGTTATTGGTTTCGAGTATCAGACTTGCGAAAATTTTGGTTTCTCTACCATTCCTTAAATTCAAACTCCCATATCTCGCGAACGGATTGACGAATTCGAGAAATTCCTGTTGCATCTGAAAGTTGAAACTCACCCGATTACAACGGTATGTGTATTTTTACCCTAGGCCATAGTAGTTATTCGTTTCGAGTATCAGACTTGCGAAAATTTTGATGGTTTCTCAACCATTCCTTAACTTCAAACTCCCATATCTCGCGAACGGATTGACGAACTCGAGACATTCCTGTAGCATCTGAAAGTAGAAACTCGCCCCATTACAATGGTGTGTGTACTTTTCCCCTTAGCTATTCCAGTTATTGGTTTCGAGTATCAGACCAGCGAAACTTTTTATTGTTTCTCAACCATTCCTTAACTTCAAACTCCCATATCTCGCGAACGGATTGACGAAATCGAGAAATTCCTGCTGCATCTGAAAGTAGAAACTCGCCCGATTACAAAGCTATGTGTATTTTTCCCCTAGGCCTTTGTAGTTATTGGTTTCGAGTATCAGGCTTGCGAAAATTTTGATGCTTTCTCAACCATTCCATAACTTCAAACTCCCATATCTTGCGAACGGATTGACGAACTCGAGAAATTCCTATTGCATCTGAAAGCAGAAACTCGCCCGATTACAACGGTATGTGTATTTTTGCCCTAGGCCATAGTAGTTATTGGTTTCGAGTATCAGACTTGCGAAAATTTTGATTGTTTCTCAACCGTTTCTTAACTTCAAACTACCATATCTCGCCAACGGATTGACGAACTCGAAATATTCCTGTTGCATCTGAAAGTGGAAACTCGCCCCATTACAATGGTGTGTGTGCTTTCCTCCTGGGCCATACTAGTTATTGGTTTCGAGTATCAGACTTCCGAAATTTTGATGGTGTCTCAACCATTCCTTAACTTCAAACTCCCATATTTCGCGAACGGATTGACGAACTCGAGAAATTCCAGTTGCATCTGAAAGTAGAAACTCGCCCGATTACAACGGTATGTGTATTTTTCCCCTAGGCCTTTGTAGTTATTGGTTTCGGGAATCAGACGCGAAAATTTTGATGGTTGCCCAACCATTCCTTAAATTCAAACTCCCATATCTCGCGAACGAATTGACGAACTCGAGAAATTCCTGTTGCATCTGAAAGCAGAAACTCGGCCGATTACAATGGTATGTGTATTTTTCCCCTAGGCCATAGTAGTTATCGGTTTCGAGTATCAGACTTGCGAAAATTTTGGTGGTTTCTCAACCATTCCTTAACTTCAAACTCCCATATCTCGCGAACGGATTGACGAACTCGAGATATTCCTGTTGCATCTGAAAGTAGAAACTCGCCCCATTACATTGGTGTGTGTGCTTTTCTCCTAGGCCATTCCAGTTATTGGTTTCGAGTATCAGACCAGCGAAAATTTTGATGGTTTCTCAAACATTTCTTAACTTCAAACTCCCATATCTCGCAAACGGATCGACGAACTCGAGAAATTCCTGTTGCATCTGAAAGTAGAAACTCGCCCGATTACAACGGTATGTGTATTTTTCCCCTAGGCCTTTGTAGTTATTGGTTTCGGGACTCAGACTTGCGAAAATTTTGATGGATTCTCAACCATTCCTTAACTTCAAACTCCCATATCTCGCGAACGGAATGACGAACTCGAGAAATTCCTGTTGCATCTGAAAGTAGAA
Organism: Ptiloglossa arizonensis; assembly: GCF_051014685.1. Lineage (NCBI taxonomy): Eukaryota > Metazoa > Arthropoda > Insecta > Hymenoptera > Colletidae > Ptiloglossa > Ptiloglossa arizonensis. The sequence goes on along the minus strand of NW_027479265.1, from coordinate 99,231 downwards.
ACTCGCCCCATTACAATGGTGTGTGTACTTTTCTACTCGGCCATTCCAGTTATTGGTTTCGAGTATCAGACTTGCGAAAATTTTGATGGTTTCTCAACCATTCCTTAACTTCAAACTCCCATATCTCGCGAACGGATTGACGAACTCGAGATATTCCTGTTGCATCTGAAAGTAGAAACTCGCCCCATTACAATGGTGTGTGTACTTTTCTCCTCGGCCATTCCAGTTATTGGTTTCGAGTATCAGACTTGCGAAAATTTGATGGTTTCTCAACCATTCCTTAACTTCAAACTCCCATATCTCGCGAACGGATTGACGAACTCGAGATATTCCTGTTACATCTGAAAGTAGAAACTCGCCCCATTATAATGGTGTGTGTACTTTTCTCCTAGGCCATTCCAGTTATTGGTTTCGAGTATCAGACCAGCGAACATATTGATGGTTTCTCAACCATTCCTTAACTTCAAAGTCCCATATCTCGCGAACGGATTGACGAATTCGAGAAATTCCTGTTGCATCTGAAAGTAGAAACTCGCCCGATTTCAACGGTGTGTGTTCTTTTCCCCTAGGCCATAGTAGTTATTGGTTTCGAGAATCAGACATGCGAAAATTTTGATGGATTCTCAACCATTCCTTAACTTCAAACTCCCATATCTCGCGAACGGATTGACGAACTCGAGATATTCCTGTTGCATCTGAAAGTAGAAACTCGCCCCATTACAATGGCGTGTGTACTTTTCCCCTAGGCCATTCCAGTTATTGGTTTCGAGTATCAGACTTGCGAAAATTGTGATGGTTTCTCAACCATTCCTTAACTTCAAACTCCCATATCTCGCGAACGGAATGACGAACTCGAGATATTCCTGTTGCATCTGAAAGTAGAAACTCGCCCGATTACAACGGTATGTGTATTTTTCCCCTAGGCCTTTGTGGTTATTGGTTTTGGGAATCAGACATGCGAAAATTTTGATGGATTCTCAACCATTCCTTAACTTCAAACTCCCATATCTCGCGAACGGATTGACGAACTCGAGATATTCCTGTTGCATCTGAAAGTAGAAACTCGCCCCATTACAATGGTGTGTGTACTTTTCTCCTCGGCCATTCCAGTTATTGGTTTCGAGTATCAGACTTGCGAAAATTTTGATGGTTTCTCAACCATTCCGTAACTTCAAACTCCCATATCTCGCGAACGGATTGACGCACTCGAGATATTCCTGTTGCATCTGAAAGTAGAAACTCGCCCCATTACAATGGTGTGTGTACTTTTCTCCTCGGCCATTCCAGTTATTGGTTTCGAGTATCAGACTTGCGAAAATTTGATGGTTTCTCAACCATTCCTTAACTTCAAACTCCCATATCTCGCGAACGGATTGACGAACTCGAGATATTCCTGTTACATCGGAAAGTAGAAACTCGCCCCATTATAATGGTGTGTGTACTTTTCTCCTAGGCCATTCCAGTTATTGGTTTCGAGTATCTGACCAGCGAACATATTGATGGTTTCTCAACCATTCCTTAACTTCAAACTCCCATATCTTGCGAACGGATTGACGAACTCGAGAAATTCCTGTTGCATCTGAAAGTAGAAACTAGCCCGATTTCAACGGTGTGTGTTCTTTTCCCCTAGGCCATTCCAGTTATTGGTTTCGAGTATCTGACCAGCGAACATATTGATGGTTTCTCAACCATTCCTTAACTTCAAACTCCCATATCTTGCGAACGGATTAACGAACTCGAGAAATTCCTGTTGCATCTGCAAGTAGAAACTCGCCCGATTTCAACGGTGTGTGTTCTTTTCCCCTAGGCCATAGTAGTTATTGGTTTCGAGTATCAGACATGCGAAAATTTTGATGGATTCTCAACCATTCCTTAACTTCAAACTCCCATATCTCGCCAACGGATTGACGAACTCGCGAAATTCCTGTTGCATCTGAAAGCAGAAACTCGCCCGATTACAATGGCGTGTGTACTATTCCCCTAGGCCATTCCAGTTATTGGTTTCGAGTATCAGACTTGCGAAAATTTGATGGTTTCTCAACCATTCCTTAACTTCAAACTCCCATATCTCGCGAACGGATTGACGAACTCGAGATATTCCTGTTACATCTGAAAGTAGAAACTCGCCCCATTATAATGGTGTGTGTACTTTTCTCCTAGGCCATTCCAGTTATTGGTTTCGAGTATCTGACCAGCGAACATATTGATGGTTTCTCAACCATTCCTTAACTTCAAACTCCCATATCTTGCGAACGGATTGACGAACTCGAGAAATTCCTGTTGCATCTGAAAGTAGAAACTCGCCCGATTTCAACGGTGTGTGTACTTTTCCCCTAGGCCATAGTAGTTATTGGTTTCGAGTATCAGACATGCGAAAATTTTGATGGATTCTCAACCATTCCTTAACTTCAAACTCCCATATCTCGCGAACGGATTGACGAACTCGAGATATTCCTGTTGCATCTGAAAGTAGAAACTCGCCCCATTACAATGGTGTGTGTACTTTTCTCCTCGGCCATTCCAGTTATTGGTTTCGAGTATCAGACTTGCGAAAATTTTGATGGTTTCTCAACCATTCCTTAACTTCAAACTCCCATATCTCGCGAACGGATTGACGAACTCGAGAAATTCCTGTTGCATCTGAAAGTAGAAACTCGCCCGATTTCAACGGTATGTGTACTTTTCCCCTAGGCCATTCCAGTTATTGGTTTCGAGTATCAGATCAGCGAAAATATTGGTGGTTTCTCAAGCATTCCTTAACTTCAAATTCCCATATCTCGCGAACGGATTGACGAAATCGAGAAATTCCTGTTGCATCTGAAAGTAGAAACTCGCCCGATTACAACGGTATGTGTATTTCTGCCCTAGGCCATAGTAGTTATTGGTTTCGGGTATCAGACTTGCGAAAATTTTGATGGTTTCTCTACCATTCCTTAACTTCAAACTCCCATATCTCGCGAACGAATTGACGAACTCGCGAAATTCCTGTTGCATCTGAAAGCAGAAACTCGCCCGATTACAACGGTATGTGTATTTTTGCCCTAGGCCATAGTAGTTATTGGTTTCGAGTATCAGACTTGCGAAAATTTTGATGGTTTCTCAGCGTTCCTTAACTTCAAACTCCCATATCTTGCGAACGGATTGACGACCTCGCGAAATTCCTGTTGCATCTGAAAGCAGAAACTCGCCCGATTACAACGGTATGTGTATTTTTGCCCTAGGCCATAGTAGTTATTGGTTTCGAGTATCAGACTTGCGAAAATTTTGATGGTTTCTCAAGCGTTCCTTAACTTCAAACTCCCATATCTTGCGAACGGATTGACGAACTCGAGAAATTCCTGTTGCATCTGAAAGTAGAAACTCGCCCGATTTCAACGGTGTGTGTACTTTTCCCCTAGGCCATAGTAGTTATTGGTTTCGAGTATCAGACATGCGAAAATTTTGATGGATTCTCAACCATTCCTTAACTTCAAACTCCCATATCTCGCGAACGGATTGACGAACTCGAGATATTCCTGTTGCATCTGAAAGTAGAAACTCGCCCCATTACAATGGCGTGTGTACTTTTCCCCTAGGCCACTCCAGTTATTGGTTTCGAGTATCAGACTTGCGAAAATTGTGATGGTTTCTCAACCATTCCTTAACTTCAAACTCCCATATCTCGCGAACGGAATGACGAACTCGAGATATTCCTGTTGCATCTGAAAGTAGAAACTCGCCACATTACAATGGTGTGTGTACTTTTCTCCTCGGCCATTCCAGTTATGGGTTTCGAGTATCAGACTTGCGAAAATTCTGATGGTTTCTCAACCATTCCTTTACTTCAAACTCCCATATCTCGCGAACGGATTGACGAACTCGAGATATTCCTGTTGCATCTGAAAGTAGAAACTCGCCCCATTACAATGGTGTGTGTACTTTTCTCCTCGGCCATTCCAGTTATTGGTTTCGAGTATCAGACTTGCGAAAATTTGATGGTTTCTCAACCATTCCTTAACTTCAAACTCCCATATCTCGCGAACGGATTGACGAACTCGAGATATTCCTGTTACATCTGAAAGTAGAAACTCGCCCCATTATAATGGTGTGTGTACTTTTCTCCTAGGCCATTCCAGTTATTGGTTTCGAGTATCTGACCAGCGAACATATTGATGGTTTCTCAACCATTCCTTAACTTCAAACTCCCATATCTTGCGAACGGTTTGACGAACTCGAGAAATTCCTGTTGCATCTGAAAGTAGAAACTCGCCCGATTTCAACGGTATGTGTACTTTTCCCCTAGGCCATAGTAGTTATTGGTTTCGAGTATCAGACATGCGAAAATTTTAATGGATTCTCAACCATTCCTTAACTTCAAACTCCCATATCTCGAGAACGGAATGACGAACTCGAGATATTCCTGTTGCATCTGAAGGTAGAAACTCGCCCCATTACAATGGTGTGTGTACTTTTCTCCCCGGCCATTCCAGTTATTGGTTTCGAGTATCAGACTTGCGAAAATTTTGATGGTTTCTCAACCATTCCTTAATTTCAAACTCCCATATCTCGCGAACGGATTGACGAACTCGAGAAATTCCTGTTGCATCTGAAAGTAGAAACTCGCCCGATTTCAACGGCATGTGCACTTTTCCCCTAGGCCATTCCAGTTATTGGTTTCGAGTATCAGATCAGCGAAAATATTGGTGGTTTCTCAAGCATTCCTTAACTTCAAATTCCCATGTCTCGCGAACGGATTGACGAAATCGAGAAATTCCTGTTGCATCTGAAAGTAGAAACTCGCCCGATTACAACGGTATGTGTATTTCTGCCCTAGGCCATAGTAGTTATTCGTTTCGAGTATCAGACTTGCGAAAATTTTGATGGTTTCCCAACCATTCCTTAATTTCAAACTCCCATATCTCGCGAAAGGATTGACGAACTCGAGAAATTCCTGTTGCATCTGAAAGTAGAAACTCGCCCGATTTCAACGGCATGTGCACTTTTCCCCTAGGCCATTCCAGTTATTGGTTTCGAGTATCAGATCAGCGAAAATATTGGTGGTTTCTCAAGCATTCCTTAACTTCAAATTCCCATGTCTCGCGAACGGATTGACGAAATCGAGAAATTCCTGTTGCATCTGAAAGTAGAAACTCGCCCGATTACAACGGTATGTGTATTTCTGCCCTAGGCCATAGTAGTTATTCGTTTCGAGTATCAGACTTGCGAAAATTTTGATGGTTTCCCAACCATTCCTTAATTTCAAACTCCCATATCTGGCGAAAGGATTGACGAACTCGAGAAATTCCTGTTGCATCTGAAAGCAGAAACTCGCCCGATTACAACGGTATGTGTTCTTTTCCCCTAGGCCATAGTAGTTATTGATTTCGAGTATCAGACATGCGAAAATTTTGATGGATTCTCAACCATTCCTTAACTTCAAACTCCCATATCTCGCGAACGGATTGACGAACTCGAGATATTCCTGTTGCATCTGAAAGTAGAAACTCGCCCCATTACAATGGCGTGTGTACTTTTCCCCTAGGCCATTCCAGTTATTGGTTTCGAGTATCAGACTTGCGAAAATTGTGATGGTTTCTCAACCATTCCTTAACTTCAATCTCCCATATCTCGCGAACGGATTGACGAACTCGAGATATTCCTGTTGCATCTGAAAGTAGAAACTCGACCCATTACAATGGTGTGTGTACTTTTCTCCTCGGCCATTCCAGTTATTGGTTTCGAGTATCAGACTTGCGAAAATTTTGATGGTTTCTCAACCATTCCTTAACTTCAAACTCCCATATCTCGCGAACGGATTGACGAACTCGAGATATTCCTGTTGCATCTGAAAGTAGAAACTCGCCCCATTACAATGGTGTGTGTACTTTTCTCCTCGGCCATTCCAGTTATTGGTTTCGAGTATCAGACTTGCGAAAATTTTGATGGTTTCTCAACCATTCCTTAACTTCAAACTCCCATATCTCGCGAACGGATTGACGAACTCGAGATATTCCTGTTACATCTGAAAGTAGAAACTCGCCCCATTATAATGGTGTGTGTACTTTTCTCCTAGGCCATTCCAGTTATTGGTTTCGAGTATCTGACCAGCGAACATATTGATGGTTTCTCAACCATTCCTTAACTTCAAACTCCCATATCTTGCGAACGGATTGACGAACTCGAGAAATTCTTGTTGCATCTGAAAGTAGAAACTCGGCCGATTTCAACGGTGTTTGTTCTTTTCCCCTAGGCCATAGTAGTTATTGGTTTCGAGTATCAGACATGCGAAAATTTTGATGGATTCTCAACCATTCCTTAACTTCAAACTCCCATATCTCGCGAACGGATTGACGAACTCGAGATATTCCTGTTGCATCTGAAAGTAGAAACTCGCCCCATTACAATGGTGTGTGTACTTTTCTCCTCGGCCATTCCAGTTATTGGTTTCGAGTGTCAGACTTGCGAAAATTTTGATGATTTCTCAACCATTCCTTACTTTCAAACTCCCATATCTCGCGAACGGATTCACGAACTCGAGAATTTCCTATTGCATCTGAAAGCAGAAACTCGCCCGATTACAACGGTATTTGTATTTTTGCCCTAGGCCATTGTAGTTATTGGTTTCGAGTATCAAACTTACGAAAATTTTGATGGTTTCTCAACCATTCCTTAACTTCAAACTCCCATATCTCGCGATCGGATTGACGAACTCGAGAAATGCCTGTTGCATCTGAAAGTAGAAACTCGCCCGATTACAAAGGTATGTGTATATTTGCCCTAGGCCATTCCAGTTATTGGTTTCGAGTATCAGACCAGCGAAAATTTTGATGTATTCTCAACCATTCCTTACCTTCAAACACCCATATCTCGCGAACGAATTGACGAACTCGAGAAATTCCTGTTGCATCCGAAAGTAGAAACTCGCCCGATTACAATGGTATGTGTATTTTTGCCCTAGGCCAATCCAGTTATTGGTTTCGAGTATCAGACTTGCGAAAATTGTGATGGTTTCTCAACCATTCCTTAACTTCAAACTCCCATATCTCGCGAACGGAATGACGAACTCGAGATATTCCTGTTGCATCTGAAAGTAGAAACTCGACCCATTACAATGGTGTGTGTACTTTTCTCCTCGGCCATTCCAGTTATTGGTTTCGAGTATCAGACCAGCGAAAATTTTGATGTATTCTCAACCATTCCTTACCTTCAAACACCCATATCTCGCGAACGAATTGACGAACTCGAGATATTCCTGTTGCATCTGAAAGTAGAAACTCGCACCATTACAATGGTGTGTGTACTTTTCTCCTCGGCCATTCCAGTTATTGGTTTCGAGTATCAGACTTGCGAAAATTTTGATGGATTCTCAACCGTTCATTAACTTCAAAGTCCCATATCTCGCGAACGGATTGACGAATTCGAGAAATTCCTGTTGCATCTGAAAGTTGAAACTCACCCGATTACAACGGTATGTGTATTTTTCCCCTAGGCCTTTGTAGTTATTGGTTTCGGGAATCAGACTTGCGAAATTTTTGAAGGTTGCTCAACCATTCCTTAACTTCAAACTCCCATATCTCGCGAACGGATTGACAAACACGAGAAATTCCTGTTGCATCTGAAAGTAGAAGCACGCCCCTTTACAACGGTCTGTGTACTTTTCCCCTAGGCCATTCCAGTTATTGGTTTCGAGTAACAGACTTGCGGAAATATTGATGGTTTCTCAACCATTCCTTAACTTCAAACTCCCATATCACGCGAACGGATTGACGAACTCGAGAAATTCCTATTGCATCTGAAAGCAGAAACTCGCCCGATTAGAACGGTATGTGTATTTTTGACCTAGGCCTTTGTAGTTATTGGTTTCTGGTATCAAGCTTGCGAAAATTTTGATGGTTTCTCAACCATTCCTTAACTTCAAACTCCCATATCTCGCGAACGGATTGACGAACACGAGAAATTCCTGTTGCATCTGAAAGTAGAAGCACGCCCCGTTACAACGGTGTGTGTACTTTTCCCCTAGGCCATTCCAGTTATTGGTTTCGAGTAACAGACTTGCGGAAGTATTGATGGTTTCTCAACCATTCCTTAACTTCAAACTTCCATATCTCGCGAACGCATTAACGAACTCGAGAATTTCCTATTGCACCTGAAAGCAGAAACTCGCCCGATTACAACGGTATGTGTATTTTTGCCCTAGGCCATTGTAGTTATTGGTTTCGAGTATCAAACTTGCGAAAATTTTGATGGTTTCTCAACCATTCCTTAACTTCAAACTCCCATATCTCGCGAACGGATTGACGAACTCGAGAAATTCCTGTTGCATCTGAAAGTAGAAACTCGCCCCATTACAACGGTGTGTGTACTTTTCCCCTAGGCCATTCCAGTTATTGGTTTCGAGTAACAGACTTGCGAAAATATTGATGGTTTCTCAACCATTCCTTAACTTCAAACTCCCATATCTCGCGAACGGATTCACGAACTCGAGAATTTCCTATTGCATCTGAAAGCAGAAACTCGCCCGATTACAACGGTATTTGTATTTTTGCCCTAGGCCATTGTAGTTATTGGTTTCGAGTATCAAACTTGCGAAAATTTTGATGGTTTCTCAACCATTCCTTAACTTCAAACTCCCATATCTCGCGATCGGATTGACGAACTCGAGAAATGCCTGTTGCATCTGAAAGTAGAAACTCGCCCGATTACAAAGGTATGTGTATATTTGCCCTAGGCCATTCCAGTTATTGGTTTCGAGTATCAGACCAGCGAAAATTTTGATGTATTCTCAACCATTCCTTACCTTCAAACACCCATATCTCGCGAACGGAATGACGAACTCGAGAAATTCCTGTTGCATCTGAAAGTAGAAACTGGCCCCATTACAATGGTGTGTGTACTTTTCCCCTAGGCCATTCCAGTTATTGGTTTCGAGTAACAGACTTGCGGAAATATTGATGATTTCTCAACCATTCCTTACTTTCAAACTCCCACATGTAGCGAACGGATTGACGAACTCGAGAAATTCCTATTGCGTCTGAAAGCAGAAACTCGTCTGATTACAACGGTATGTGTATTTTTGCCCTAGGCCATAGTAGTTATAGGTTTCGAGTATCAGATTTGCGAAAATTGTGATGGTTTCTCAACCATTCCTTAACTTCAAACTCCCATATCTCGCGAACGGATTGACGAACACGAGAAATTCCGGTTGCATCTGAAACCAGAAACTCGCCCGATTACAAAAGTATGTGTATTGTTCCCCTAGACCATTGTAGTTATTGGTTTCGAGTATCAGATTTGCGAAAATTGTGATGGTTTCTCATCCATTCCTTAACTTCAAACTCCCATATCTCGCGAACGAATTGACGAACTCCAGAAATTCCTGTTGCATCTGAAAGTAGAAACTCGCCCCATTACAATGGTGTGTGTACTTTTCCCCTAGGCCATTCCAGTTATTGGTTTCGAGTAACAGACTTGCGAAAATTTTGATGATTTCTCAACCATTCCTTACTTTCAAACTCCCATATCTCGCGAACGGATTGACGAACTCGAGAAATTCCTGTTGCATCTGAAAGTAGAAACTCGCCCGATTACAAAAGTTTATGTATTTTTCCCCTAGGCCATAGTAGTTATTGGTTTCGAGTATCATATTTGCGAAAATTGTGGTGGTTTCTCAACCATTCCTTAACTTCAAACTCCCATATCTCGCGAACGAATTGACGAACTCCAGAAATTCCTGTTGCATCTGAAAGTAGAAACTCGTCCGATTACAACGGTATGTGTATTTTTGCCCTTGGCCGTAGTAGTTATTGGTTTCGAGTATCAGACTTGCGAAAATTTTGTTGGTTTCTCAACCATTCCTTAACTTCAAACTCCCATATCTCTCGAAGGGTTGACGAAATCGAGAAATTCCTGTTGCATCTGAAAGTAGAAACTCGCCCGATTACAATGGTGTGTGTACTTTTCCACTAGGCCATTCCAGTTATCGGTTTCGAGTATCAGACCAGCGAAAATTTTGATGGTTTCTCAGCCATTCCTTAACTTCAAAGTCCCATATCTCGCGAACGGATTGACGTAGTCGAGAAATTCCTGTTGCATCTGACAAAGAAACTCGTCCGATTACAATGGTATGTGAATTTTTGCCCTAGGCCGTAGTAGTTATTGGTTTCGAGTATCAGACTTGCGAAAATTTTGATGGTTTCTCAACCATTCCTTAACTTGAAACTCCCATATCTCGCGAACGGATTGACGAACTCGAGAAATTCCTGTTGCATCTGAAAGTAGAAACTCGCCCGATTACAAAGGTATGTGTATTTTTGCCCTAGGCCATTCCAGTTAATGGTTTCGAGGATCAGACCAGCGAAAATTTTCATGGTTTCTCATCAATTCCTTACCTTCATACACCCATATCTCTCGAACGGAATGACAAACTCGAGAAATTCCTTTTGCATCTGAAAGTAGAAACTCGTCCGGTTAAAATGGTGTGTGTACTTTTCCCCTAGGCCATTCCTGTTATTGGTTTCGGGTAACAGACTTGCGAAAATTTTGATGGTTTCTCAACCATTCCTTAACTTCAAACTCCCATATCTCGCGAACGGATTGACGAACTCGAGAAATTCCTGTTGCATCTGAAAGTAGAAACTCGCCCCATTACAACGGTGTGTGTACTTTTCCCCTAGGCCATTCCAGTTATTGGTTTCGAGTAACAGACTTGCGGAAATATTGATGGTTTCTCAACCATTCCTTAACTTCAAACTCCTATATCTCGCGAACGGATTAACGAACTCGAGAATTTCCTATTGCATCTGAAAGCAGAAACTCGCCCGATTACAACGGTATGTGTTTTTTTTTGCCCTAGGCCATTGTAGTTATTGGTTTCGAGTATCAAACTTGCGAAAATTTTGATGGTTTCTCAACCATTCCTTAACTTCAAACTGCCATATCTCGCGAACGGTTGACGAACTCGAGAAATTCCTGTTGCACCTGAAAGTAGAAACTCGCCCGATTACAAAGGTATGTGTATTTTTCCCCTAGGCCATAGTAGTTACTGGTTTCGAGTATCAGATTTGCGAAAATTGTGATGGTTTCTCAACCATTCCTTAACTTCAAACTCCCATATCTCGCGAACGGATTGACGAACACGAGAAATTCCGGTTGCATCTGGAAGAAGAAACTATTCCGATTACAACGGTATGTGTATTTTCCCCCTAAGACTTTGTAGTTATTGGTTTCGTGTATCAGACTTGCGAAAATTTTGATGGTTTCTCAACCATTCCTTAACTCCAAACTCCCATATCTCGCGAACGGATTGACGAACTCGAGAAATGCCTGTTGCATCTTAAAGTAGAAACTCGCCGGATTACAAAGGTATGTGTATATTTGCCCTAGGCCATTCCAGTTATTGGTTTCGAGTGTCAGACCAGCGAAATTTTTTATGTATTCTCAACCATTCCTTACCTTCATACACCCATATCTCTCGAACGGATTAACGAACTCGAGAATTTCCTATTGCATCTGAAAGTAGAAACTCGCCCCATTACAACGGTGTGTGTACTTTTCCCCTAGGCCATTCCAGTTATTGGTTTCGAGTAACAGACTTGCGGAAATATTGATGGTTTCTCAACCATTCCTTAACTTCAAACTCCTATATCTCGCGAACGGATTAACGAACTCGAGAATTTCCTATTGCCTCTGAAAGCAGAAACTCGCCCGATTACAACGGTATGTGTTTTTTTGCCCTAGGCCATTGTAGTTATTGGTTTCGAGTATCAAACTTGCGAAAATTTTGATGGTTTCTCAACCATTCCTTAACTTCAAACTCCCATATCTCGCGAACGGTTGACGAACTCGAGAAATTCCTGTTGCATCTGAAAGTAGAAACTCGCCCGATTTCAACGGCATGTGCACTTTTCCCCTAGGCCATTCCAGTTATTGGTTTCGAGTATCAGATCAGCGAAAATATTGGTGGTTTCTCAAGCATTCCTTAACTTCAAATTCCCATATCTCGCGAACGGATTGACGAAACCGAGAAATTCCTGTTGCATCTGAAAGTAGAAACTCGCCCGATTACAACGGTATGTGTATTTCTGCCCTAGGCCATAGTAGTTATTCGTTTCGACTATCAGACTTGCGAAAATTTTGATGGTTTCCCAACCATTCCTTAATTTCAAACTCCCATATCTCGCGAAAGGATTGACGAACTCGAGAAATTCCTGTTGCATCTGAAAGCAGAAACTCGCCCGATTACAACGGTATTTGTTCTTTTCCCCTAGGCCATAGTAGTTATTGATTTCGAGTATCAGACATGCGAAAATTTTGATGGATTCTCAACCATTCCTTAACTTCAAACTCCCATATCTCGCGAACGGATTGACGAACTCGAGATATTCCTGTTGCATCTGAAAGTAGAAACTCGCCCCATTACAATGGCGTGTGTACTTTTCCCCTAGGCCATTCCAGTTATTGGTTTCGAGTATCAGACTTGCGAAAATTGTGATGGTTTCTCAACCATTCCTTAACTTCAAACTCCCATATCTCGCGAACGGATTGACGAACTAGAGATATTCCTGTTGCATCTGAAAGTAGAAACTCGACCCATTACAATGGTGTGTGTACTTTTCTCCTCGGCCATTCCAGTTATTGGTTTCGAGTATCAGACTTGCGAAAATTTTGATGGTTTCTCAACCATTCCTTAACTTCAAACTCCCATATCTCGCGAACGGATTGACGAACTCGAGATATTCCTGTTGCATCTGAAAGTAGAAACTCGCCCCATTACAATGGTGTGTGTACTTTTCTCCTCGGCCATTCCAGTTATTGGTTTCGAGTATCAGACTTGCGAAAATTTTGATGGTTTCTCAACCATTCCTTAACTTCAAACTCCCATATCTCGCGAACGGATTGACGAACTCGAGATATTCCTGTTACATCTGAAAGTAGAAACTCGCCCCATTATAATGGTGTGTGTACTTTTCTCCTAGGCCATTCCAGTTATTGGTTTCGAGTATCTGACCAGCGAACATATTGATGGTTTCTCAACCATTCCTTAACTTCAAACTCCCATATCTTGCGAACGGATTGACGAACTCGAGAAATTCTTGTTGCATCTGAAAGTAGAAACTCGGCCGATTTCAACGGTGTTTGTTCTTTTCCCCTAGGCCATAGTAGTTATTGGTTTCGAGTATCAGACATGCGAAAATTTTGATGGATTCTCAACCATTCCTTAACTTCAAACTCCGATATCTCGCGAACGGATTGACGAACTCGAGATATTCCTGTTGCATCTGAAAGTAGAAACTCGCCCCATTACAATGGTGTGTGTACTTTTCTCCTCGGCCATTCCAGTTATTGGTTTCGAGTGTCAGACTTGCGAAAATTTTGATGATTTCTCAACCATTCCTTACTTTCAAACTCCCATATCTCGCGAACGGATTCACGAACTCGAGAATTTCCTATTGCATCAGAAAGCAGAAACTCGCCCGATTACAACGGTATTTGTATTTTTGCCCTAGGCCATTGTAGTTATTGGTTTCGAGTATCAAACTTGCGAAAATTTTGATGGTTTCTCAACCATTCCTTAACTTCAAACTCCCATATCTCGCGATCGGATTGACGAACTCGAGAAATGCCTGTTGCATCTGAAAGTAGAAACTCGCCCGATTACAAAGGTATGTGTATATTTGCCCTAGGCCATTCCAGTTATTGGTTTCGAGTATCAGACCAGCGAAAATTTTGATGTATTCTCAACCATTCCTTACCTTCAAACACCCATATCTCGCGAACGAATTGACGAACTCGAGAAATTCCTGTTGCATCCGAAAGTAGAAACTCGCCCGATTACAAAGGTATGTGTATTTTTGCCCTAGGCCAATCCAGTTATTGGTTTCGAGTATCAGACTTGCGAAAATTTTGATGTATTCTCAACCATTCCTTACCTTCAAACACCCATATCTCGCGAACGGATTGACGAACTCGAGATATTCCTGTTGCATCTGAAAGTAGAAACTCGCCCCATTACAATGGTGTGTGTACTTTTCTCCTCAGCCATTCCAGTTATTGGTTTCGAGTATCAGACTTGCGAAAATTTTGATGGATTCTCAACCGTTCATTAACTTCAAAGTCCCATATCTCGCGAACGGATTGACGAATTCGAGAAATTCCTGTTGCATCTGAAAGTTGAAACTCACCCGATTACAACGGTATGTGTATTTTTCCCCTAGGCCTTTGTAGTTATTGGTTTCGGGAATCAGACTTGCGAAATTTTTGATGGTTGCTCAACCATTCCTTAACTTCAAACTCCCATATCTCGCGAACGGATTGACAAACACGAGAAATTCCTGTTGCATCTGAAAGTAGAAGCACGCCCCTTTACAACGGTGTGTGTACTTTTCCCCTAGGCCATTCCAGTTATTGGTTTCGAGTAACAGACTTGCGGAAATATTGATGGTTTCTCAACCATTCCTTAACTTCAAACTCCCATATCACGCGAACGGATTGACGAACTCGAGAAATTCCTATTGCATCTGAAAGCAGAAACTCGCCCGATTAGAACGGTATGTGTATTTTTGACCTAGGCCTTTGTAGTTATTGGTTTCTGGTATCAAGCTTGCGAAAATTTTGATGGTTTCTCAACCATTCCTTAACTTCAAACTCCCATATCTCGCGAACGGATTGACGAACACGAGAAATTCCTGTTGCATCTGAAAGTAGAAGCACGCCCCATTACAACGGTGTGTGTACTTTTCCCCTAGGCCATTCCAGTTATTGGTTTCGAGTAACAGACTTGCGGAAGTATTGATGGTTTCTCAACCATTCCTTAACTTCAAACTTCCATATCTCGCGAACGCATTAACGAACTCGAGAATTTCCTATTGCACCTGAAAGCAGAAACTCGCCCGATTACAACGGTATGTGTATTTTTGCCCTAGGCCATTGTAGTTATTGGTTTCGAGTATCAAACTTGCGAAAATTTTGATGGTTTCTCAACAATTCCTTAACTTCAAACTCCCATATCTCGCGAACGGATTGACGAACTCGAGAAATTCCTGTTGCATCTGAAAGTAGAAACTCGCCCCATTACAACGGTGTGTGTACTTTTCCCCTAGGCCATTCCAGTTATTGGTTTCGAGTAACAGACTTGCGAAAATATTGATGGTTTCTCAACCATTCCTTAACTTCAAACTCCCATATCTCGCGAACGGATTCACGAACTCGAGAATTTCATATTGCATCTGAAAGCAGAAACTCGCCCGATTACAACGGTATTTGTATTTTTGCCCTAGGCCATTGTAGTTATTGGTTTCGAGTATCAAACTTGCGAAAATTTTGATGGTTTCTCAACCATTCCTTAACTTCAAACTCCCATATCTCGCGATCGGATTGACGAACTCGAGAAATGCCTGTTGCATCTGAAAGTAGAAACTCGCCCGATTACAAAGGTATGTGTATATTTGCCCTAGGCCATTCCAGTTATTGGTTTCGAGTATCAGACCAGCGAAAATTTTGATGTATTCTCAACCATTCCTTACCTTCAAACACCCATATCTCGCGAACGGAATGACGAACTCGAGAAATTCCTGTTGCATCTGAAAGTAGAAACTGGCCCCATTACAATGGTGTGTGTACTTTTCCCCTAGGCCATTCCAGTTATTGGTTTCGAGTAACAGACTTGCGGAAATATTGATGATTTCTCAACCATTCCTTACTTTCAAACTCCCACATCTAGCGAACGGATTGACGAACTCGAGAAATTCCTATTGCGTCTGAAAGCAGAAACTCGTCCGATTACAACGGTATGTGTATTTTTGCCCTAGGCCATAGTAGTTATAGGTTTCGAGTATCAGATTTGCGAAAATTGTGATGGTTTCTCAACCATTCCTTAACTTCAAACTCCCATATCTCGCGAACGGATTGACGAACACGAGAAATTCCGGTTGCATCTGAAACCAGAAACTCGCCCGATTACAAAAGTATGTGTATTGTTCCCCTAGACCATTGTAGTTATTGGTTTCGAGTATCAGATTTGCGAAAATTGTGATGGTTTCTCAACCATTCCTTAACTTCAAACTCCCATATCTCGCGAACGAATTGACGAACTCCAGAAATTCCTGTTGCATCTGAAAGTAGAAAATCGCCCCATTACAATGGTGTGTGTACTTTTCCCCTAGGCCATTCCAGTTATTGGTTTCGAGTAACAGACTTGCGGAAATATTGATGATTTCTCAACCATTCCTTACTTTCTAACTTCCATATCTCGCGAACGGATTGACGAAGTCGAGAAATTCCTATTGCATCTGAAATCAGAAACTCGTCCGATTACAACGGTATGTGTATTTTTGCCCTAGGCCATAGTAGTTATAGGTTTCGAGTATCAGACTTGCGAAAATTTTGATGGTTTCTCAACCATTCCTTAACTTCAAACTCCCATATCTCGCGAACGGTTGACGAACTCGAGAAATTCCTGTTGCATCTGAAAGTAGAAACTCGCCCGATTACAATGGTGTGTGTACTTTTCCCCTAGGCCATTCCAGTTATTGGTTTCGAGTAACAGACTTGCGAAAATTTTGATGATTTCTCAACCATTCCTTACTTTCTAACTCCCATATCTCGCGAACGGATTGACGAAGTCGAGAAATTCCTATTGCATCTGAAATCAGAAACTCGTCCGATTACAACGGTATGTGTATTTTTGCCCTAGGCCATAGTAGTTATAGGTTTCGAGTATCAGACTTGCGAAAATTTTGATGGTTTCTCAACCATTCCTTAACTTCAAACTCCCATATCTCGCGAACGGATTGACGAACACGAGAAATTCCGGTTGCATCTGGAAGAAGAAACTATCCCGATTACAACGGTATGTGTATTTTCCCCCTAAGACTTTGTAGTTATTGGTTTCGTGTATCAGACTTGCTAAAATTTTGATGGTTTCTCAACCATTCTTTAACTTCAAACTCCCATATCTCGCGAACGGTTGACGAACTCGAGAAATTCCTGTTGCATCTGAAAGTAGAAACTCGCCCGATTACAATGGTGTGTGTACTTTTCCACTAGGCCATTCCAGTTATCGGTTTCGAGTATCAGACCAGCGAAAATTTTGATGGTTTCTCAACCATTCCTTAACTTCAAACTCCCATATCTCGCGAACGGTTGACGAACTCGAGAAATTCCTGTTGCATCTGAAACAGAAACTCGTCGGATTACAATGGTATGTGAATTTTTGCCCTAGGCCGTAGTAGTTATTGGTTTCGAGTATCAGACTTGCGAAAATTTTGATGGTTTCCCAACCATTCCTTAACTTCAAACTCCCATATCTCGCGAACGGTTGACGAACTCGAGAAATTCCTGTTGCATCTGAAAGTAGAAACTCGCCCGATTACAATGGTGTGTGTACTTTTCCACTAGGCCATTCCAGTTATCGGTTTCGAGTGTCAGACCAGCGAAAATTTGGATGGTTTCTCAACCATTCCTTAACTTCAAACTCCCATATCTCGCGAACGGATTGACGTACTCGAGAAATTCCTGTTGCATCTGAAACAGAAACTCGTCGGATTACAATGGTATGTGAATTTTTGCCCTAGGCCGTAGTAGTTATTGGTTTCGAGTATCAGACTTGCGAAAATTTTGATGGTTTCCCAACCATTCCTTAACTTCAAACTCCCATATCTCGCGAACGGTTGACGAACTCGAGAAATTCCTGTTGCATCTGAAAGTAGAAACTCGCCCGATTACAACGGTACGTGTACTTTTCCCCTAGGCCATTCCAGTTATTGGTTTCGAGTAACAGACTTGCGAAAATTTTGATGATTTCTCAACCATTCCTTACTTTCTAACTCCCATATCTCGCGAACGGATTGACGAAGTCGAGGAATTCCTATTGCATCTGAAATCAGAAACTCGTCCGATTACAACGGTATGTGTATTTTTGCCCTAGGCCATAGTAGTTATAGGTTTCGAGTATCAGACTTGCGAAAATTTTGATGGTTTCTCAACCATTCCTTAACTTCAAACTCCCATATCTCGCGAACGGATTGACGAACACGAGAAATTCCGGTTGCATCTGGAAGAAGAAACTATCCCGATTACAACGGTATGTGTATTTTCCCCCTAAGACTTTGTAGTTATTGGTTTCGTGTATCAGACTTGCTAAAATTTTGATGGTTTCTCAACCATTCCTTAACTTCAAACTCCCATATCTCGCGAACGGTTGACGAACTCGAGAAATTCCTGTTGCATCTGAAAGTAGAAACTCGCCCGATTACAATGGTGTGTGTACTTTTCCACTAGGCCATTCCAGTTATCGGTTTCGAGTATCAGACCAGCGAAAATTTTGATGGTTTCTCAACCATTCCTTAACTTCAAACTCCCATATCTCGCGAACGGTTGACGAACTCGAGAAATTCCTGTTGCATCTGAAAGTAGAAACTCGCCCGATTACAATGGTGTGTGTACTTTTCCACTAGGCCATTCCAGTTATCGGTTTCGAGTGTCAGACCAGCGAAAATTTTGATGGTTTCTCAACCATTCCTTAACTTCAAACTCCCATATCTCGCGAACGGATTGACGAAGTCGAGAAATTCCTGTTGCATCTGAAACAGAAACTCGTCGGATTACAATGGTATGTGAATTTTTGCCCTAGGCCGTAGTAGTTATTGGTTTCGAGTATCAGACTTGCGAAAATTTTGATGGTTTCCCAACCATTCCTTAACTTCAAACTCCCATATCTCGCGAACGGTTGACGAACTCGAGAAATTCCTGTTGCATCTGAAAGTAGAAACTCGCCCGATTACAATGGTGTGTGTATTTTTGCCCTAGGCCATTCCAGTTATTGGTTTCGAGGATCAGACCAGCGAAAATTTTGATGGTTTCTCATCAATTCCTTACCTTCATACACCCATATCTCTCGAACGGAATGACAAACTCGAGAAATTCCTGTTGCATCTGAAAGTAGAAACTCGTCCGGTTACAAAGGTGTGTGTACTTTTCCCCTAGGCCGCTCCTGTTATTGGTTTCGAGTAACAGACTTGCGAAAATTTTGATGGTTTCTCAACCATGCCTTAAATTCAAACTCCCATATCTCGCGAACGGACTGCCGAACTCGAGAAATTCCTGTTGCATCTGAAAGTAGAAACTCGCCCCATTACAACGGTGTGTGTACTTTTCCCCTAGGCCATTCCAGTTATTTGTTTCGAGTAACAGACTTGCGGAAATATTGATGGTTTCTCAACCATTCCTTAACTTCAAACTCCTATATCTCGCGAACGGATTAACGAACTCGAGAATTTCCTATTGCCTCTGAAAGCAGAAACTCGCCCGATTACAACGGTATGTGTTTTTTTGCCCTAGGCCATTGTAGTTATTGGTTTCGAGTATCAAACTTGCGAAAATTTTGATGGTTTCTCAACCATTCCTTAACTTCAAACTCCCATATCTCGCGAACGGTTGACGAACTCGAGAAATTCCTGTTGCATCTGAAAGTAGAAACTCGCCCGATTACAATGGTGTGTGTACTTTTCCACTAGGCCATTCCAGTTATCGGTTTCGAGTGTCAGACCAGCGAAAATTTTGATGGTTTCTCAACCATTCCTTAACTTCAAACTCCCATATCTCGCGAACGGATTGACGTACTCGAGAAATTCCTGTTGCATCTGAAACAGAAACTCGTCGGATTACAATGGTATGTGAATTTTTGTCCTAGGCCGTAGTAGTTATTGGTTTCGAGTATCAGACTTGCGAAAATTTTGATGGTTTCCCAACCATTCCTTAACTTCAAACTCCCATATCTCGCGAACGGTTGACGAACTCGAGAAATTCCTGTTGCATCTGAAAGTAGAAACTCGCCCGATTACAATGGTGTGTGTACTTTTCCCCTAGGCCATTCCAGTTATTGGTTTCGAGTAACAGACTTGCGAAAATTTTGATGATTTCTCAACCATTCCTTACTTTCTAACTCCCATATCTCGCGAACGGATTGACGAAGTCGAGAAATTCCTATTGCATCTGAAATCAGAAACTCGTCCGATTACAACGGTATATGTAATTTTGCCCTAGGCCATAGTAGTTATAGGTTTCGAGTATCAGACTTGCGAAAATTTTGATGGTTTCTCAACCATTCCTTAACTTCAAACTCCCATATCTCGCGAACGGATTGACGAACACGAGAAATTCCGGTTGCATCTGGAACAAGAAACAATCCCGATTACAACGGTATGTGTATTTTCCCCCTAAGACTTTGTAGTTATTGGTTTCGTGTATCAGACTTGCTAAAATTTTGATGGTTTCTCAACCATTCCTTAACTTCAAACTCCCATATCTCGCGAACGGTTGACGAACTCGAGAAATTCCTGTTGCATCTGAAAGTAGAAACTCGCCCGATTACAATGGTGTGTGTACTTTTCCACTAGGCCATTCCAGTTATCGGTTTCGAGTATCAGACCAACGAAAATTTTGATGGTTTCTCAACCATTCCTTAACTTCAAACTCCCATATCTCGCGAACGGTTGACGAACTCGAGAAATTCCTGTTGCATCTGAAAGTAGAAACTCGCCCGATTACAATGGTGTGTGTACTTTTCCACTAGGCCATTCCAGTTATCGGTTTCGAGTGTCAGACCAGCGAAAATTTTGATGGTTTCTCAACCATTCCTTAACTTCAAACTCCCATATCTCGCGAACGGATTGACGTACTCGAGAAATTCCTGTTGCATCTGAAACAGAAACTCGTCGGATTACAATGGTATGTGAATTTTTGCCCTAGGCCGTAGTAGTTATTGGTTTCGAGTATCAGACTTGCGAAAATTTTGATGGTTTCCCAACCATTCCTTAACTTCAAACTCCCATATCTCGCGAACGGTTGACGAACTCGAGAAATTCCTGTTGCATCTGAAAGTAGAAACTCGCCCGATTACAATGGTCTGTGTATTTTTGCCCTAGGCCATTCCAGTTATTGGTTTCGAGGATCAGACCAGCGAAAATTTTGATGGTTTCTCATCAATTCCTTACCTTCATACACCCATATCTCTCGAACGGAATGACAAACTCGAGAAATTCCTGTTGCATCTGAAAGTAGAAACTCGTCCGGTTACAAAGGTGTGTGTACTTTTCCCATAGGCCATTCCTGTTATTGGTTTCGAGTAACAGACTTGCGAAAATTTTGATGGTTTCTCAACCATTCCTTAACTTCAAACTCCCATATCTCGCGGACGGACTGACGAACTCGAGAAATTCCTGTTACATCTGAAAGTAGAAACTCGCCCCATTACAACGGTGTGTGTACTTTTCCCCTAGGCCATTCCAGTTATTGGTTTCGAGTAACAGACTTGCGGAAATATTGATGGTTTCTCAACCATTCCTTAACTTCAAACTCCTATATCTCGCGAACGGATTAACGAACTCGAGAATTTCCTATTGCCTCTGAAAGCAGAAACTCGCCCGATTACAACGGTATGTGTTTTTTTGCCCTAGGCCATTGTAGTTATTGGTTTCGAGTATCAAACTTGCGAAAATTTTGATGGTTTCTCAACCATTCCTTAACTTCAAACTCCCATATCTCGCGAACGGTTGACGAACTCGAGAAATTCCTGTTGCATCTGAAAGTAGAAACTCGCCCGATTACAATGGTGTTTGTACTTTTCCACTAGGCCATTCCAGTTATCGGTTTCGAGTGTCAGACCAGCGAAAATTTTGATGGTTTCTCAACCATTCCTTAACTTCAAACTCCCATATCTCGCGAACGGATTGACGTACTCGAGAAATTCCTGTTGCATCTGAAACAGAAACTCGTCGGATTACAATGGTATGTGAATTTTTGCCCTAGGCCATTGTAGTTATTGGTTTCGAGTATCAAACTTGCGAAAATTTTGATGGTTTCTCAACCATTCCTTAACTTCAAACTCCCATATCTCGCGAACGGTTGACGAACTCGAGAAATTCCTGTTGCATCTGAAAGTAGAAACTCGCCCGATTACAATGGTGTGTGTACTTTTCCACTAGGCCATTCCAGTTATCGGTTTCGAGTGTCAGACCAGCGAAAATTTTGATGGTTTCTCAACCATTCCTTAACTTCAAACTCCCATATCTCGCGAACGGATTGACGTACTCGAGAAATTCCTGTTGCATCTGAAACAGAAACTCGTCGGATTACAATGGTATGTGAATTTTTGCCCTAGGCCGTAGTAGTTATTGGTTTCGAGTATCAGACTTGCGAAAATTTTGATGGTTTCCCAACCATTCCTTAACTTCAAACTCCCATATCTCGCGAACGGTTGACGAACTCGAGAAGTTCCTGTTGCATCTGAAAGTAGAAACTCGCCCGATTACAATGGTGTGTGTACTTTTCCCCTAGGCCATTCCAGTTATTGGTTTCGAGTAACAGACTTGCGAAAATTTTGATGATTTCTCAACCATTCCTTACTTTCTAACTCCCATATCTCGCGAACGGATTGACGAAGTCGAGAAATTCCTATTGCATCTGAAATCAGAAACTCGTCCGATTACAACGGTATGTGTATTTTTGCCCTAGGCCATAGTAGTTATAGGTTTCGAGTATCAGACTTGCGAAAATTTTGATGGTTTCTCAACCATTCCTTAACTTCAAACTCCCATATCTCGCGAACGGATTGACGAACACGAGAAATTCCGGTTGCATCTGGAACAAGAAACTATCCCGATTACAACGGTATGTGTATTTTCCCCCTAAGACTTTGTAGTTATTGGTTTCGTGTATCAGACTTGCTAAAATTTTGATGGTTTCTCAACCATTCCTTAACTTCAAACTCCCATATCTCGCGAACGGTTGACGAACTCGAGAAATTCCTGTTGCATCTGAAAGTAGAAACTCGCCCGATTACAATGGTGTGTGTACTTTTCCACTAGGCCATTCCAGTTATCGGTTTCGAGTATCAGACCAACGAAAATTTTGATGGTTTCTCAACCATTCCTTAACTTCAAACTCCCATATCTCGCGAACGGTTGACGAACTCGAGAAATTCCTGTTGCATCTGAAAGTAGAAACTCGCCCGATTACAATGGTGTGTGTACTTTTCCACTAGGCCATTCCAGTTATCGGTTTCGAGTGTCAGACCAGCGAAAATTTTGATGGTTTCTCAACCATTCCTTAACTTCAAACTCCCATATCTCGCGAACGGATTGACGTACTCGAGAAATTCCTGTTGCATCTGAAACAGAAACTCGTCGGATTACAATGGTATGTGAATTTTTGCCCTAGGCCGTAGTAGTTATTGGTTTCGAGTATCAGACTTGCGAAAATTTTGATGGTTTCCCAACCATTCCTTAACTTCAAACTCCCATATCTCGCGAACGGTTGACGAAGTCGAGAAATTCCTGTTGCATCTGAAAGTAGAAACTCGCCCGATTACAATGGTGTGTGTATTTTTGCCCTAGGCCATTCCAGTTATTGGTTTCGAGGATCAGACCAGCGAAAATTTTGATGGTTTCTCATCAATTCCTTACCTTCATACACCCATATCTCTCGAACGGAATGACAAACTCGAGAAATTCCTGTTGCATCTGAAAGTAGAAACTCGTCCGGTTACAAAGGTGTGTGTACTTTTCCCATAGGCCATTCCTGTTATTGGTTTCGAGTAACAGACTTGCGAAAATTTTGATGGTTTCTCAACCATTCCTTAACTTCAAACTCCCATATCTCGCGAACGGACTGACGAACTCGAGAAATTCCTGTTACATCTGAAAGTAGAAACTCGCCCCATTACAACGGTGTGTGTACTTTTCCCCTAGGCCATTCCAGTTATTGGTTTCGAGTAACAGACTTGCGGAAATATTGATGGTTTCTCAACCATTCCTTAACTTCAAACTCCTATATCTCGCGAACGGATTAACGAACTCGAGAATTTCCTATTGCCTCTGAAAGCAGAAACTCGCCCGATTACAACGGTATGTGTTTTTTTGCCCTAGGCCATTGTAGTTATTGGTTTCGAGTATCAAACTTGCGAAAATTTTGATGGTTTCTCAACCATTCCTTAACTTCAAACTCCCATATCTCGCGAACGGTTGACGAACTCGAGAAATTCCTGTTGCATCTGAAAGTAGAAACTCGCCCGATTACAATGGTGTTTGTACTTTTCCACTAGGCCATTCCAGTTATCGGTTTCGAGTGTCAGACCAGCGAAAATTTTGATGGTTTCTCAACCATTCCTTAACTTCAAACTCCCATATCTCGCGAACGGATTGACGTACTCGAGAAATTCCTGTTGCATCTGAAACAGAAACTCGTCGGATTACAATGGTATGTGAATTTTTGCCCTAGGCCGTAGTAGTTATTGGTTTCGAGTATCAGACTTGCGAAAATTTTGATGGTTTCCCAACCATTCCTTAACTTCAAACTCCCATATCTCGCGAACGGTTGACGAACTCGAGAAATTCCTGTTGCATCTGAAAGTAGAAACTCGCCCGATTACAATGGTGTGTGTACTTTTCCCCTAGGCCATTCCAGTTATTGGTTTCGAGTAACAGACTTGCGAAAATTTTGATGATTTCTCAACCATTCCTTACTTTCTAACTCCCATATCTCGCGAACGGATTGACGAAGTCGAGAAATTCCTATTGCATCTGAAATCAGAAACTCGTCCGATTACAACGGTATGTGTATTTTTGCCCTAGGCCATAGTAGTTATAGGTTTCGAGTATCAGACTTGCGAAAATTTTGATGGTTTCTCAACCATTCCTTAACTTCAAACTCCCATATCTCGCGAACGGATTGACGAACACGAGAAATTCCGGTTGCATCTGGAAGAAGAAACTATTCCGATTACAACGGTATGTGTATTTTCCCCCTAAGACTTTGTAGTTATTGGTTTCGTGTATCAGACTTGCGAAAATTTTGATGGTTTCTCAACCGTTCCTAAATTCAAGCTCCCATATCTCGCGAACGGATTGACGAACTCGAGAAATTCCTGTTGCATCTGAAACCAGAAACTCGTCCGATTACAACGGTATGTGTATTTTTGCCCTAGGCCATAGTAGTTATTGGTTTCGTGTATCAGACTTGCGAAAATTTTGATGGTTTCTCAACCGTTCCTAAATTCAAGCTCCCATATCTCGCGAACGGATTGACGTACTCGAGAAATTCCTGTTGCATCTGAAACAGAAACTCGTCGGATTACAATGGTATGTGAATTTTTGCCCTAGGCCGTAGTAGTTATTGGTTTCGAGTATCAGACTTGCGAAAATTTTGATGGTTTCCCAACCATTCCTTAACTTCAAACTCCTATATCTCGCGAACGGATTAACGAACTCGAGAATTTCCTATTGCATCTGAAAGCAGAAACTCGCCCGATTACAACGGTATGTGTTTTTTTGCCCTAGGCCATTGTAGTTATTGGTTTCGAGTATCAAACTTGCGAAAATTTTGATGGTTTCTCAACCATTCCTTAACTTCAAACTCCCATATCTCGCGAACGGATTGACGAACTCGAGAAATTCCTGTTGCATCTGAAACAGAAACTCGTCCGATTACAATGGTATGTGTATTTTTGCCCTAGGCCATAGTAGTTATTGGTTTCGAGTATCAGACTTGCGAAAATTTTGATGCTTTCTCAACCATTCCTTAACTTCAAACTCCCATATCTCGCGAACGGATTGACGAACTCGAGAAATTCCTGTTGCATCTGAAAGCAGAAACTCGTCCGATTAAAACGGTATGTGTATTTTTGCCCTAGGCCATAGTAGTTATAAGTTTCGAGTATCAGACTTGCGAAAATTTTGATGGTTTCTCAACCATTCCTTAACTTCAAACTCCCATATCTCGCGAACGGATTGACGAAGTCGAGAAATTCCTGTTGCATCTGAAAGCAGAAACTCGCCCGATTACAAACGTGTGTGTATTTTTCCCCTAGGCCTTTGTAGTTATTGGTTTCGAGTATCAGACTTGCGAAAATTTTGTTGGTTTCTCAACCATTCCTTAACTTCAAACTCCCATATCTCGCGAACGGTTGACGAACTCGAGGAATTCCTGTTGCATCTGAAAGTAGAAACTCGCCCGATTACAATGGTGTGTGTACTTTTCCACTAGGCCATTCCAGTTATCGGTTTCGAGTATCAGACCAGCGAAAATTTTGATGGTTTCTCAAGCATTCCTTAACATCAAACTCCCATATCTCGCGAACGGATTGACGAACACGAGAAATTCCGGTTGCATCTGGAAGAAGAGACTCTCCCGATTACAACGGTATGTGCATTTTTGCCCTAGGCCATAGTAGTTATTGGTTTCGAATACCAGACTTGCGAAAATTTTTATCGTTTCTCAACCATTCCTTAACTTCAAACTGCCATATCTCGCGATCGGATTGACGAACTCGAGAAATTCCTGTTGCATCTGAAAGTAGAAACTCGCCCGATTACAAAGGTATGTGTATTTTTCCCCTAGGCCTTAGTAGTTATTGGTTTCGAGTATCAGACTTAGAAAATTTTGATGGTTTCTCAAGCATTCCTTAACTTCAAACTCCCATATCTCGCGAACGGATTGACGAGCTGGATTATTTCCTGTTGCATCTGAAAGTAGAAACTCGCCCGATTACAAAGGTATGTGTATTTTTCCCCTAGGCCTTTGTAGTCATTGGTTTCGAGTATCAGACTTGCGACAATTTTGATGGTTTCTCAACCATTCCTTAACTTCAAACTGCCATATCTCGCGAACGGATTGACGAACCCGAGAAATTGCAGTTGCATCTGAAAGTAGAAACTCGCCCGATTACAAAGGTATGTGCATTTTTGCCCTAGGCCATAGTAGTTATTGGTTTCGAATACCAGACTTGCGAAAATTTTTATCGTTTCTCAACCATTCCTTAACTTCAAACTGCCATATCTCGCGAACGGATTGACGAACTCGAGAAATTCCTGTTGCATGTGAAAGTAGAAACTCGCCCGATTACAAATGCATGTGTATTTTTCCCCTAGGCCTTAGTAGTTATTGGTTTCGAGTATCAGACTTAGAAAATTTTGATGGTTTCTCAAGCATTCCTTAACTTCAAACTCCCATATCTCGCGAACGGATTGACGAGCTGGATTATTTCCTGTTGCATCTGAAAGTAGAAGCTCGCCCGATTACAAAGGTATGTGTATTTTTGCCCTAGGCCATTGTAGTTATTGGTTTCGAGTATCAGACTTGCGAAAATTGTGATGCTTTCTCAACCATTCCTTAACTTCAAACTCCCATATCTCGCGAACGGATTGACGAACTGGAGAAATTCCTGTTGCATCTGAAAGCAGAAACTCGCCCGATTGCAACGGTATGTGTATTTTTGCCCTAGGCCATTCCTGTTATTGGTTTCCAGTATCAGACTTTCGAAAATTTTGATGGTTTCTCAAGCATTCCTTAACTTCAAACTCCCATATCTCGCGAACGGATTGACGAACTCGATTATTTCCTGTTGCATCTGAAAGTAGAAACTCGCCCGATTACAACGCTATGTGTATTTTTCCCCTAGGCCATTGTAGTTATTGGTTTCGAGTATCAGACTTGCGAAAATTTTGATGGTTTCTCAACCATTCCTTAACTTCAAACACCCATATCTCCCGAACGGATTGACGTGCTCGAGAAATTCCTGTTGCTCCTGAAAGTAGAAACTCGCCCGATTACAAAGGTATGTGTATTTTTCCCCTAGGCCTTTGTAGTTATTCGTTTCTAGCATCAGAATTGCGAAAATTTTGATGGTTTCTCAACCATTCCTTAAATTCAAACTCCCATATCTCGCGAACGGATTGACGAACTCGAGAAATTCCTATTGCATCTGAAAGTAGAAGCTCGCCCGATTACAAAGGTATGTGTATTTTTGCCCTAGGCCATTGTAGTTATTGGTTTCGAGTATCAGACTTGCGAAAATTGTGATGCTTTCTCAACCATTCCTTAACTTCAAACTCCCATATCTCGCGAACGGATTGACGAACTCGAGAAATTCCTGTTGCATCTGAAAGCAGAAACTCGCCCGATTGCAACGGTATGTGTATTTTTGCCCTAGGCCATTGTAGTTATTGGTTTCGAGTATCAGACTTGCGAAAATTTTGATGGTTTCTCAACCATTCCTTAACTTCAAACTGCCATATCTCGCGAACGGATTGACGAACCCGAGAAATTGCAGTTGCATCTGAAAGTAGAAACTCGCCCGATTGCAAAGGTATGTGTATTTTTGCCCTAGGCCATTCCAGTTATTGGTTTCGAGTATCAGACTTGCGAAAATTTTGATGGTTTCTCAAGCATTCCTTAACTTCAAACTCCCATATCTCGCGAACGGATTGACGAACACGAGAAATTCCGGTTGCATCTGGAAGAAGAGACTCTCCCGATTACAACGGTATGTGCATTTTTGCCCTAGGCCATAGTAGTTATTGGTATCGAATACCAGACTTGCGAAAATTTTTATCGTTTCTCAACCATTCCTTAACTTCAAACTGCCATATCTCGCGAACGGATTGACGAACTCGAGAAATTCCTGTTGCATCTGAAAGTAGAAACTCGCCCGATTACAAAGGTATGTGTATTTTTGCCCTAGGCCATTCCAGTTATTGGTTTCGAGTATCAGACTTGCGAAAATTTTGATGGTTTCTCAAGCATTCCTTAACTTCAAACTCCCATATCTCGCGAACGGATTGACGAACACGAGAAATTCCGGTTGCATCTGGAAGAAGAGACTCTCCCGATTACAACGGTATGTGCATTTTTGCCCTAGGCCATAGTAGTTATTGGTTTCGAGTATCAGACTTAGAAAATTTTGATGGTTTCTCAAGCATTCCTTAACTTCAAACTCCCATATCTCGCGAACGGATTGACGAGCTGGATTATTTCCTGTTGCATCTGAAAGTAGAAACTCGCCCGATTACAAAGGTATGTGTATTTTTCCCCTAGGCCTTTGTAGTCATTGTTTTCGAGTATCAGACTTGCGACAATTTTGATGGTTTCTCAACCATTCCTTAACTTCAAACTCCCATATCTCGCGAACGGATTGACGAAATCGAGAAATTCCTGTTGCATCTGAAAGCAGAAACTCGACCGATTACAATGGTGTGTGTACTTTGCCCCTAGGTCATTCCAGTTATTCGTTTCTAGCATCAGAATTGCGAAAATTTTGATGGTTTCTCAACCATTCCTTAAATTCAAACTCCCATATCTCGCGAACGGATTGACGAACTCGAGAAATTCCTATTGCATCTGAAAGTAGAAGCTCGCCCGATTACAAAGGTATGTGTATTTTTGCCCTAGGCCATTGTAGTTATTGGTTTCGAGTATCAGACTTGCGAAAATTGTGATGCTTTCTCAACCATTCCTTAACTTCAAACTCCCATATCTCGCGAACGGATTGACGAACTCGAGAAATTCCTGTTGCATCTGAAAGCAGAAACTCGCCCGATTGCAACGGTATGTGTATTTTTGCCCTAGGCCATTCCTGTTATTGGTTTCCAGTATCAGACTTTCGAAAATTTTGATGGTTTCTCAAGCATTCCTTAACTTCAAACTCCCATATCTCGCGAACGGATTGACGAACTCGATTATTTCCTGTTGCATCTGAAAGTAGAAACTCGCCCGATTACAACGCTATGTGTATTTTTCCCCTAGGCCATTGTAGTTATTGGTTTCGAGTATCAGACTTGCGAAAATTTTGATGGTTTCTCAACCATTCCTTAACTTCAAACACCCATATCTCCCGAACGGATTGACGTGCTCGAGAAATTCCTGTTGCTCCTGAAAGTAGAAACTCGCCCGATTACAAAGGTATGTATATTTTTCCTCTAGGCCTTTGTAGTTATTCGTTTCTAGCATCAGAATTGCAAAAATTTTGATGGTTTCTCAACCATTCCTTAAATTCAAACTCCCATATCTCGCGAACGGATTGACGAACTCGAGAAATTCCTGTTGCATCTGAAAGCAGAAACTCGCCCGATTGCAACGGTATGTGTATTTTTGCCCTAGGCCATTGTAGTTATTGGTTTCGAGTATCAGACTTGCGAAAATTTTGATGGTTTCTCAACCATTCCTTAACTTCAAACTGCCATATCTCTCGAACGGATTGACGAACCCGAGAAATTGCAGTTGCATCTGAAAGTAGAAACTAGCCCGATTACAAAGGTATGTGTATTTTGCCCTAGGCCATTCCAGTTATTGGTTTCGAGTATCAGACTTGCGAAAATTTTGATGGTTTCTCAAGCATTCCTTAACTTCAAACTCCCATATCTCGCGAACGGATTGACGAACACGAGAAATTCCGGTTGCATCTGGAAGAAGAGACTCTCCCGATTACAACGGTATGTGCATTTTTGCCCTAGGCCATAGTAGTTATTGGTTTCGAATACCAGACTTGCGAAAATTTTTATCGTTTCTCAACCATTCCTTAACTTCAAACTGCCATATCTCGCGAACGGATTGACGAACTCGAGAAATTCCTGTTGCATCTGAAAGTAGAAACTCGCCCGATTACAAAGGTATGTGTATTTTTCCCCTAGGCCTTAGTAGTTATTGGTTTCGAGTATCAGACTTAGAATATTTTGATGGTTTCTCAAGCATTCCTTAACTTCAAACTCCCATATCTCGCGAACGGATTGACGAGCTGGATTATTTCCTGTTGCATCTGAAAGTAGAAACTCGCCCGATTACAAAGGTATGTGTATTTTTCCCCTAGGCCTTTGTAGTCATTGGTTTCGAGTATCAGACTTGCGACAATTTTGATGGTTTCTCAACCATTCCTTAACTTCAAACTGCCATATCTCGCGAACGGATTGACGAACCCGAGAAATTGCAGTTGCATCTGAAAGTAGAAACTCGCCCGATTACAAAGGTATGTGCATTTTTGCCCTAGGCCATAGTAGTTATTGGTTTCGAATACCAGACTTGCGAAAATTTTTATCGTTTCTCAACCATTCCTTAACTTCAAACTGCCATATCTCGCGAACGGATTGACGAACTCGAGAAATTCCTGTTGCATGTGATAGTAGAAACTCGCCCGATTACAAAGGTATGTGTATTTTTCCCCTAGGCCTTAGTAGTTATTGGTTTCGAGTATCAGACTTAGAAAATTTTGATGGTTTCTCAAGCATTCCTTAACTTCAAACTCCCATATCTCGCGAACGGATTGACGAACTCGATTATTTCCTGTTGCATCTGAAAGTAGAAACTCGCCCGATTACAACGCTATGTGTATTTTTCCCCTAGGCCATTGTAGTTATTGGTTTCGAGTATCAGACTTGCGAAAATTTTGATGGTTTCTCAACCATTCCTTAACTTCAAACACCCATATCTCCCGAACGGATTGACGTGCTCGAGAAATTCCTGTTGCTCCTGAAAGTAGAAACTCGCCCGATTACAAAGGTATGTGTATTTTTCCCCTAGGCCTTTGTAGTTATTCGTTTCTAGCATCAGAATTGCGAAAATTTTGATGGTTTCTCAACCATTCCTTAAATTCAAACTCCCATATCTCGCGAACGGATTGACGAACTCGAGAAATTCCTATTGCATCTGAAAGTAGAAGCTCGCCCGATTACAAAGGTATGTGTATTTTTGCCCTAGGCCATTGTAGTTATTGGTTTCGAGTATCAGACTTGCGAAAATTGTGATGCTTTCTCAACCATTCCTTAACTTCAAACTGCCATATCTCGCGAACGGATTGACGAACCCGAGAAATTGCAGTTGCATCTGAAAGTAGAAACTCGCCCGATTACAAAGGTATGTGTATTTTTGCCCTAGGCCATTCCAGTTATTGGTTTCGAGTATCAGACTTGCGAAAATTTTGATGGTTTCTCAACCATTCCTTAACTTCAAACTCCCATATCTCGCGAACGGATTGACGAACACGAGAAATTCCGGTTGCATCTGGAAGAAGAGACTCTCCCGATTACAACGGTATGTGCATTTTTGCCCTAGGCCATAGTAGTTATTGGTTTCGAGTATCAGACTTAGAAAATTTTGATGGTTTCTCAAGCATTCCTTAACTTCAAACTCCCATATCTCGCGAACGGATTGACGAGCTGGATTATTTCCTGTTGCATCTGAAAGTAGAAACTCGCCCGATTACAAAGGTATGTGTATTTTTCCCCTAGGCCTTTGTAGTCATTGTTTTCGAGTATCAGACTTGCGACAATTTTGATGGTTTCTCAACCATTCCTTAACTTCAAACTCCCATATCTCGCGAACGGATTGACGAAATCGAGAAATTCCTGTTGCATCTGAAAGCAGAAACTCGACCGATTACAATGGTGTGTGTACTTTGCCCCTAGGTCATTCCAGTTATTCGTTTCTAGCATCAGAATTGCGAAAATTTTGATGGTTTCTCAACCATTCCTTAAATTCAAACTCCCATATCTCGCGAACGGATTGACGAACTCGAGAAATTCCTATTGCATCTGAAAGTAGAAGCTCGCCCGATTACAAAGGTATGTGTATTTTTGCCCTAGGCCATTGTAGTTATTGGTTTCGAGTATCAGACTTGCGAAAATTGTGATGCTTTCTCAACCATTCCTTAACTTCAAACTCCCATATCTCGCGAACGGATTGACGAACTCGAGAAATTCCTGTTGCATCTGAAAGCAGAAACTCGCCCGATTGCAACGGTATGTGTATTTTTGCCCTAGGCCATTCCTGTTATTGGTTTCCAGTATCAGACTTTCGAAAATTTTGATGGTTTCTCAACCATTCCTTAACTTCAAACACCCATATCTCCCGAACGGATTGACCTGCTCGAGAAATTCCTGTTGCTCCTGAAAGTAGAAACTCGCCCGATTACAAAGGTATGTATATTTTTCCTCTAGGCCTTTGTAGTTATTCGTTTCTAGCATCAGAATTGCAAAAATTTTGATGGTTTCTCAACCATTCCTTAAATTCAAACTCCCATATCTCGCGAACGGATTGACGAACTCGAGAAATTCCTGTGGCATCTGAAAGCAGAAACTCGCCCGATTGCAACGGTATGTGTATTTTTGCCCTAGGCCATTGTAGTTATTGGTTTCGAGTATCAGACTTGCGAAAATTTTGATGGTTTCTCAACCATTCCTTAACTTCAAACTGCCATATCTCTCGAACGGATTGACGAACCCGAGAAATTGCAGTTGCATCTGAAAGTAGAAACTAGCCCGATTACAAAGGTATGTGTATTTTGCCCTAGGCCATTCCAGTTATTGGTTTCGAGTATCAGACTTGCGAAAATTTTTATCGTTTCTCAACCATTCCTTAACTTCAAACTGCCATATCTCGCGAACGGATTGACGAACTCGAGAAATTCCTGTTGCATCTGAAAGTAGAAACTCGCCCGATTACAAAGGTATGTGTATTTTTCCCCTAGGCCTTAGTAGTTATTGGTTTCGAGTATCAGACTTAGAATATTTTGATGGTTTCTCAAGCATTCCTTAACTTCAAACTCCCATATCTCGCGAACGGATTGACGAGCTGGATTATTTCCTGTTGCATCTGAAAGTAGAAACTCGCCCGATTACAAAGGTATGTGTATTTTTCCCCTAGGCCTTTGTAGTCATTGGTTTCGAGTATCAGACTTGCGACAATTTTGATGGTTTCTCAACCATTCCTTAACTTCAAACTGCCATATCTCGCGAACGGATTGACGAACCCGAGAAATTGCAGTTGCATCTGAAAGTAGAAACTCGCCCGATTACAAAGGTATGTGCATTTTTGCCCTAGGCCATAGTAGTTATTGGTTTCGAATACCAGACTTGCGAAAATTTTTATCGTTTCTCAACCATTCCTTAACTTCAAACTGCCATATCTCGCGAACGGATTGACGAACTCGAGAAATTCCTGTTGCATGTGATAGTAGAAACTCGCCCGATTACAAAGGTATGTGTATTTTTCCCCTAGGCCTTAGTAGTTATTGGTTTCGAGTATCAGACTTAGAAAATTTTGATGGTTTCTCAAGCATTCCTTAACTTCAAACTCCCATATCTCGCGAACGGATTGACGAGCTGGATTATTTCCTGTTGCATCTGAAAGTAGAAACTCGCCCGATTACAAAGGTATGTGTATTTTTCCCCTTGGCCTTTGTAGTCATTGGTTTCGAGTATCAGACTTGCGAAAATTTTGATGGTTTCTCAACCATTCCTTACCTTCAAACACCCATATCTCGCGAACGGATTGACGAACTCGAGAAATTCCTGTTGCTCCTGAAAGTAGAAACTCGCCCGATTACAAAGGTATGTGTATTTTTCCCCTAGGCCTTTGTAGTTATTGGTTTCGAGTATCAGACTTGCGAAAATTGTGATGGTTTCTCAACCATTCCTTAACTTCAAACTCCCATATCTCCCGAACGGATTGACGTGCTCGAGAAATTCCTGTTGCATCTGAAAGTAGAAACTCGCCCGATTACAAATGTATGTGTATTTTTCCCCTAGGCCTTTGTAGTTATTTGTTTCGAGTATCAGACTTGCGAAAATTTTGATGGTTTCTCAACCATTCCTTACCTTCAAACACCCATATCTCGCGAACAGAATGACGAACTCGAGAAATTCCTGTTGTATCTGAAAGTAGAAACTCGCCCGATTACAATGGTGTGTGTACTTTTCCCCTAGGCCACTCCTGTTATTGGTTTCCAGTATCAGACTTGCGAAAATTTTGATGGTTTCTCAAGCATTCCTTAACTTCAAACTCCCATATCTCGCGATCGGATTGACGAACTCGATTATTTCCTGTTGCATCTGAAAGTAGAAACTCGACCGATTACAATGGTCTGTGTATTTTTGCCATAGGCCATTCCAGTTATTGGTTTCGAGTATCAGACCAGCGAAAATTTTGATGGTTTCTCAACCATTCCTTAACTTCAAACACCCATATATCCCGAACGGATTGACGTGCTCGAGAAATTCCTGTTGCATCTGAAAGTAGAAACTCGCCCGATTACAAATGTATATGTATTTTTCCCCTAGGCCTTTGTAGTTATTGGTTTCGAGTATCAGACTTGCGAAAATTGTGATGGTTTCTCAACCATTCCTTAACTTCAAACTCCCATATCTCCCGAACGGATTGACGTGCTCGAGAAATTCCTGTTGCATCTGAAAGTAGAAACTCGCCCGATTACAAATGTATGTGTATTTTTCCCCTAGGCCTTTGTAGTTATTGGTTTCGTGTATCAGACTACCGAAAATTGTGATGGTCTCACAACCATTCCTTACCTTCAAACACCCATATCTCGCGAACAGAATGACGAACTCGAGAAATTCCTGTTGTATCTGAAAGTAGAAACTCGCCCGAATTCAATGGTGTGTGTACTTTTCCCCTAGGCCTTTCCTGTTATTGGTTTCCAGTATCAGACTTTCGAAAATTTTGATGGTTTCTCAACCATTCCTTAACTTCAAACACCCATATCTCCCGAACGGATTGACCTGCTCGAGAAATTCCTGTTGCTCCTGAAAGTAGAAACTCGCCCGATTACAAAGGTATGTATATTTTTCCTCTAGGCCTTTGTAGTTATTCGTTTCTAGCATCAGAATTGCAAAAATTTTGATGGTTTCTCAACCATTCCTTAAATTCAAACTCCCATATCTCGCGAACGGATTGACGAACTCGAGAAATTCCTGTGGCATCTGAAAGCAGAAACTCGCCCGATTGCAACGGTATGTGTATTTTTGCCCTAGGCCATTGTAGTTATTGGTTTCGAGTATCAGACTTGCGAAAATTTTGATGGTTTCTCAACCATTCCTTAACTTCAAACTGCCATATCTCTCGAACGGATTGACGAACCCGAGAAATTGCAGTTGCATCTGAAAGTAGAAACTAGCCCGATTACAAAGGTATGTGTATTTTGCCCTAGGCCATTCCAGTTATTGGTTTCGAGTATCAGACTTGCGAAAATTTTTATCGTTTCTCAACCATTCCTTAACTTCAAACTGCCATATCTCGCGAACGGATTGACGAACTCGAGAAATTCCTGTTGCATCTGAAAGTAGAAACTCGCCCGATTACAAAGGTATGTGTATTTTTCCCCTAGGCCTTAGTAGTTATTGGTTTCGAGTATCAGACTTAGAATATTTTGATGGTTTCTCAAGCATTCCTTAACTTCAAACTCCCATATCTCGCGAACGGATTGACGAGCTGGATTATTTCCTGTTGCATCTGAAAGTAGAAACTCGCCCGATTACAAAGGTATGTGTATTTTTCCCCTAGGCCTTTGTAGTCATTGGTTTCGAGTATCAGACTTGCGAC
The DNA here is from genome assembly GCF_051014685.1 of Ptiloglossa arizonensis. Classification (NCBI taxonomy): domain Eukaryota; kingdom Metazoa; phylum Arthropoda; class Insecta; order Hymenoptera; family Colletidae; genus Ptiloglossa; species Ptiloglossa arizonensis. The sequence goes on along the minus strand of NW_027479265.1, from coordinate 63,099 downwards.
AATTTTGATGGTTTCTCAACCATTCCTTAACTTCAAACTGCCATATCTCGCGAACGGATTGACGAACCCGAGAAATTGCAGTTGCATCTGAAAGTAGAAACTCGCCCGATTACAAAGGTATGTGCATTTTTGCCCTAGGCCATAGTAGTTATTGGTTTCGAATACCAGACTTGCGAAAATTTTTATCGTTTCTCAACCATTCCTTAACTTCAAACTGCCATATCTCGCGAACGGATTGACGAACTCGAGAAATTCCTGTTGCATGTGATAGTAGAAACTCGCCCGATTACAAAGGTATGTGTATTTTTCCCCTAGGCCTTAGTAGTTATTGGTTTCGAGTATCAGACTTAGAAAATTTTGATGGTTTCTCAAGCATTCCTTAACTTCAAACTCCCATATCTCGCGAACGGATTGACGAGCTGGATTATTTCCTGTTGCATCTGAAAGTAGAAACTCGCCCGATTACAAAGGTATGTGTATTTTTCCCCTTGGCCTTTGTAGTCATTGGTTTCGAGTATCAGACTTGCGAAAATTTTGATGGTTTCTCAACCATTCCTTACCTTCAAACACCCATATCTCGCGAACGGATTGACGAACTCGAGAAATTCCTGTTGCTCCTGAAAGTAGAAACTCGCCCGATTACAAAGGTATGTGTATTTTTCCCCTAGGCCTTTGTAGTTATTGGTTTCGAGTATCAGACTTGCGAAAATTGTGATGGTTTCTCAACCATTCCTTAACTTCAAACTCCCATATCTCCCGAACGGATTGACGTGCTCGAGAAATTCCTGTTGCATCTGAAAGTAGAAACTCGCCCGATTACAAATGTATGTGTATTTTTCCCCTAGGCCTTTGTAGTTATTTGTTTCGAGTATCAGACTTGCGAAAATTTTGATGGTTTCTCAACCATTCCTTACCTTCAAACACCCATATCTCGCGAACAGAATGACGAACTCGAGAAATTCCTGTTGTATCTGAAAGTAGAAACTCGCCCGATTACAATGGTGTGTGTACTTTTCCCCTAGGCCACTCCTGTTATTGGTTTCCAGTATCAGACTTGCGAAAATTTTGATGGTTTCTCAAGCATTCCTTAACTTCAAACTCCCATATCTCGCGATCGGATTGACGAACTCGATTATTTCCTGTTGCATCTGAAAGTAGAAACTCGACCGATTACAATGGTCTGTGTATTTTTGCCATAGGCCATTCCAGTTATTGGTTTCGAGTATCAGACCAGCGAAAATTTTGATGGTTTCTCAACCATTCCTTAACTTCAAACACCCATATATCCCGAACGGATTGACGTGCTCGAGAAATTCCTGTTGCATCTGAAAGTAGAAACTCGCCCGATTACAAATGTATATGTATTTTTCCCCTAGGCCTTTGTAGTTATTGGTTTCGAGTATCAGACTTGCGAAAATTGTGATGGTTTCTCAACCATTCCTTAACTTCAAACTCCCATATCTCCCGAACGGATTGACGTGCTCGAGAAATTCCTGTTGCATCTGAAAGTAGAAACTCGCCCGATTACAAATGTATGTGTATTTTTCCCCTAGGCCTTTGTAGTTATTGGTTTCGTGTATCAGACTACCGAAAATTGTGATGGTCTCACAACCATTCCTTACCTTCAAACACCCATATCTCGCGAACAGAATGACGAACTCGAGAAATTCCTGTTGTATCTGAAAGTAGAAACTCGCCCGAATTCAATGGTGTGTGTACTTTTCCCCTAGGCCTTTCCTGTTATTGGTTTCCAGTATCAGACTTTCAAAAATTTTGATGGTTTCTCAAGCATTCCTTAAATTCAAACTCCCATATCTCGCGAACGGATTGACCAACTCGAGAAATTCCTCTTGCATCTGAAAGTAGAAACTCGTCCGATTACAACGGTATGTGTATTTTTGCCCTAGGCCATAGTAGTTATTGGTTTCGAGTATCAGGCTTGCGAAAATTTTGATGGTTTCTCAACCATTCCTTAGCTTCCAACTCCCATATCTCGCGAACGGATTGACGAACTCGAGAAATTTCTATTGCATCTGAAGCTAGAAACTCGCCCGATTACGAGTGTGTGTGTATTTTTGCCCTAGGCCATTCCAGTTATTGGTTTCGAGTATCAGACCAGCGAAAATTTTGATGGTTTCTCAACCATTCCTTACCTTCAAACACCCATATCTCGCGAACGGAATGACGACCTCGAGAAATTCCTGTTGCATCTGAAAGTAGAAACTCGCCCGATTACAATGTTGTGTGTACTTTTCCCCTAGGCCATTCCAGTTATTGGTTTCGAGTATCAGACTTGCGAAAATTTTGATGGTTTCTCAACCATTCCTTAACTTCAAACTCCCATATCTCGCGAACGGATTGACGAGCTGGATTATTTCCTGTTGCATCTGAAAGTAGAAACTCGTCCGATTACAAAGGTATGTGTATTTTTCCCCTAGGCCTTAGTAGTTATTGGTTTCGAGTATCAGACTTGGAAAATTTTGATGGTTTCTCAAGCATTCCTTAACTTCAAACTCCCATATCTCGCGAACGGATTGACGAGCTGGATTATTTCCTGTTGCATCTGAAAGTAGAAAGTCGTCCGATTACTATGGTTTGTGTATTTTTCCCCTAGGCCTTTGTAGTTATTGGTTTCGAGTATCAGACTTGCGAAAATTTTGATGGTTTCTCAACCATTCCTTACCTTCAAACACCCATATCTCGCGAACAGAATGACGAACTCGAGAAATTCCTGTTGTATCTGAAAGTAGAAACTCGCCCGAATTCAATGGTGTGTGTACTTTTCCCCTAGGCCTTTCCTGTTATTGGTTTCCAGTATCAGACTTTCAAAAATTTTGATGGTTTCTCAAGCATTCCTTAAATTCAAACTCCCATATCTCGCGAACGGATTGACCAACTCGAGAAATTCCTCTTGCATCTGAAAGTAGAAACTCGTCCGATTACAACGGTATGTGTATTTTTGCCCTAGGCCATAGTAGTTATTGGTTTCGAGTATCAGGCTTGCGAAAATTTTGATGGTTTCTCAACCATTCCTTAGCTTCAAACTCCCATATCTCGCGAACGGATTGACGAACTCGAGAAATTTCTATTGCATCTGAAGCTAGAAACTCGCCCGATTACGAGGGTGTGTGTATTTTTGCCCTAGGCCATTCCAGTTATTGGTTTCGAGTATCAGACCAGCGAAAATTTTGATGGTTTCTCAACCATTCCTTACCTTCAAACACCCATATCTCGCGAACGGAATGACGACCTCGAGAAATTCCTGTTGCATCTGAAAGTAGAAACTCGCCCGATTACAATGTTGTGTGTACTTTTCCCCTAGGCCATTCCAGTTATTGGTTTCGAGTATCAGACTTGCGAAAATTTTGATGGTTTCTCAACGATTCCTTAACTTCAAACTCCCATATCTCCCGAACGGATTGACGTGCTCGAGAAATTCCAGTTGCATCTGAAAGTAGAAACTCGTCCGATTACAAAGGTATGTGTATTTTTCCCCTAGGCCTTAGTAGTTATTGGTTTCGAGTATCAGACTTAGAAAATTTTGATGGTTTCTCAAGCATTCCTTAACTTCAAACTCCCATATCTCGCGAACGGATTGACGAGCTGGATTATTTCCTGTTGCATCTGAAAGTAGAAAGTCGTCCGATTACTATGGTTTGTGTACTTTTCCCCTAGGTCATTCCAGTTATTGGTTTCGAGTATCAGACTTGCGAAAATTTTGATGGTTTCTCAACCATTCCTTACCTTCAAACACCCATATCTCGCGAACAGAATGACGAACTCGAGAAATTCCTGTTGTATCTGAAAGTAGAAACTCGCCCGAATTCAATGGTGTGTGTACTTTTCCCCTAGGCCTTTCCTGTTATTGGTTTCCAGTATCAGACTTTCAAAAATTTTGATGGTTTCTCAAGCATTCCTTAAATTCAAACTCCCATATCTCGCGAACGGATTGACCAACTCGAGAAATTCCTCTTGCATCTGAAAGTAGAAACTCGTCCGATTACAACGGTATGTGTATTTTTGCCCTAGGCCATAGTAGTTATTGGTTTCGAGTATCAGGCTTGCGAAAATTTTGATGGTTTCTCAACCATTCCTTAGCTTCAAACTCCCATATCTCGCGAACGGATTGACGAACTCGAGAAATTTCTATTGCATCTGAAGCTAGAAACTCGCCCGATTACGAGGGTGTGTGTATTTTTGCCCTAGGCCATTCCAGTTATTGGTTTCGAGTATCAGACCAGCGAAAATTTTGATGGTTTCTCAACCATTCCTTACCTTCAAACACCCATATCTCGCGAACGGAATGACGACCTCGAGAAATTCCTGTTGCATCTGAAAGTAGAAACTCGCCCGATTACAATGTTGTGTGTACTTTTCCCCTAGGCCATTCCAGTTATTGGTTTCGAGTATCAGACTTGCGAAAATTTTGATGGTTTCTCAACGATTCCTTAACTTCAAACTCCCATATCTCCCGAACGGATTGACGTGCTCGAGAAATTCCAGTTGCATCTGAAAGTAGAAACTCGTCCGATTACAAAGGTATGTGTATTTTTCCCCTAGGCCTTAGTAGTTATTGGTTTCGAGTATCAGACTTAGAAAATTTTGATGGTTTCTCAAGCATTCCTTAACTTCAAACTCCCATATCTCGCGAACGGATTGACGAGCTGGATTATTTCCTGTTGCATCTGAAAGTAGAAAGTCGTCCGATTACTATGGTTTGTGTACTTTTCCCCTAGGTCATTCCAGTTATTGGTTTCGAGTATCAGACTTGCGAAAATTTTGATGGTTTCTCAACCATTCCTTACCTTCAAACACCCATATCTCGCGAACAGAATGACGAACTCGAGAAATTCCTGTTGTATCTGAAAGTAGAAACTCGCCCGAATTCAATGGTGTGTGTACTTTTCCCCTAGGCCTTTCCTGTTATTGGTTTCCAGTATCAGACTTTCAAAAATTTTGATGGTTTCTCAAGCATTCCTTAAATTCAAACTCCCATATCTCGCGAACGGATTGACCAACTCGAGAAATTCCTCTTGCATCTGAAAGTAGAAACTCGTCCGATTACAACGGTATGTGTATTTTTGCCCTAGGCCATAGTAGTTATTGGTTTCGAGTATCAGGCTTGCGAAAATTTTGATGGTTTCTCAACCATTCCTTAGCTTCCAACTCCCATATCTCGCGAACGGATTGACGAACTCGAGAAATTTCTATTGCATCTGAAGCTAGAAACTCGCCCGATTACGAGTGTGTGTGTATTTTTGCCCTAGGCCATTCCAGTTATTGGTTTCGAGTATCAGACCAGCGAAAATTTTGATGGTTTCTCAACCATTCCTTACCTTCAAACACCCATATCTCGCGAACGGAATGACGACCTCGAGAAATTCCTGTTGCATCTGAAAGTAGAAACTCGCCCGATTACAATGTTGTGTGTACTTTTCCCCTAGGCCATTCCAGTTATTGGTTTCGAGTATCAGACTTGCGAAAATTTTGATGGTTTCTCAACCATTCCTTAACTTCAAACTCCCATATCTCGCGAACGGATTGACGTGCTGGATTATTTCCTGTTGCATCTGAAAGTAGAAACTCGTCCGATTACAAAGGTATGTGTATTTTTCCCCTAGGCCTTAGTAGTTATTGGTTTCGAGTATCAGACTTAGAAAATTTTGATGGTTTCTCAAGCATTCCTTAACTTCAAACTCCCATATCTCGCGAACGGATTGACGAGCTGGATTATTTCCTGTTGCATCTGAAAGTAGAAAGTCGTCCGATTACTATGGTTTGTGTATTTTTCCCCTAGGCCTTTGTAGTTATTGGTTTCGAGTATCAGACTTGCGAAAATTTTGATGGTTTCTCAACCATTCCTTACCTTCAAACACCCATATCTCGCGAACAGAATGACGAACTCGAGAAATTCCTGTTGTATCTGAAAGTAGAAACTCGCCCGAATTCAATGGTGTGTGTACTTTTCCCCTAGGCCTTTCCTGTTATTGGTTTCCAGTATCAGACTTTCAAAAATTTTGATGGTTTCTCAAGCATTCCTTAAATTCAAACTCCCATATCTCGCGAACGGATTGACCAACTCGAGAAATTCCTCTTGCATCTGAAAGTAGAAACTCGTCCGATTACAACGGTATGTGTATTTTTGCCCTAGGCCATAGTAGTTATTGGTTTCGAGTATCAGGCTTGCGAAAATTTTGATGGTTTCTCAACCATTCCTTAGCTTCAAACTCCCATATCTCGCGAACGGATTGACGAACTCGAGAAATTTCTATTGCATCTGAAGCTAGAAACTCGCCCGATTACGAGGGTGTGTGTATTTTTGCCCTAGGCCATTCCAGTTATTGGTTTCGAGTATCAGACCAGCGAAAATTTTGATGGTTTCTCAACCATTCCTTACCTTCAAACACCCATATCTCGCGAACGGAATGACGACCTCGAGAAATTCCTGTTGCATCTGAAAGTAGAAACTCGCCCGATTACAATGTTGTGTGTACTTTTCCCCTAGGCCATTCCAGTTATTGGTTTCGAGTATCAGACTTGCGAAAATTTTGATGGTTTCTCAACGATTCCTTAACTTCAAACTCCCATATCTCCCGAACGGATTGACGTGCTCGAGAAATTCCAGTTGCATCTGAAAGTAGAAACTCGTCCGATTACAAAGGTATGTGTATTTTTCCCCTAGGCCTTAGTAGTTATTGGTTTCGAGTATCAGACTTAGAAAATTTTGATGGTTTCTCAAGCATTCCTTAACTTCAAACTCCCATATCTCGCGAACGGATTGACGAGCTGGATTATTTCCTGTTGCATCTGAAAGTAGAAAGTCGTCCGATTACTATGGTTTGTGTACTTTTCCCCTAGGTCATTCCAGTTATTCGTTTCTAGTATCAGACTTGCGAAAATTTTGATGGTTTCTCAACCATTCCTTACCTTCAAACACCCATATCTCGCGAACGGAATGACGAACTCGAGAAATTCCTGTTGTATCTGAAAGTAGAAACCCGCCCGATTACAATGCTGTGTGTACTTTTCCCCTAGGCCATTCCTGTTATTGGTTTCCAGTATCAGACTTGCGAAAATTTTGATGGTTTCTCAACCATTCCTTAATTTCAAACACCCATATCTCGCGAACGGATTGACGAACTCGAGAAATTCCTCTTGCATCTGAAAGTAGAAACTCGTCCGATTACAACGGTATGTGTATTTTTGCCCTAGGCCATAGTAGTTATTGGTTTCGAGTATCAGGCTTGCGAAAATTTTGATGGTTTCTCAACCACTCCTTAGCTTCAAACTCCCATATCTCGCGAACGGATTGACGAACTCGAGAAATTTCTATTGCATCTGAAGCTAGAAACTCGTCCGATTACGAGGGTGTGTGTATTTTTGCCCTAGGCCATTCCAGTTATTGCTTTCGAGTATCAGACCAGCGAAAATTTTGATGGTTTCTCAACCATTCCTTACCTTCAAACTCCCATATCTCCCGAACGGATTGACGTGCTCGAGAAATTCCTGTTGCATCTGAAAGTAGAAACTCGCCCGATTACAAAGGTATGTGTATTTTTCCACTAGGCCTTAGTAGTTATTGGTTTCGAGTATCAGACTTAGAAAATTTTGATGGTTTCTCAAGCATTCCTTAACTTCAAACTCCCATATCTCGCGAACGGATTGACGAGCTGGATTATTTCCTGTTGCATCTGAAAGTAGAAAGTCGTCCGATTACTATGGTCTGTGTACTTTTCCCCTAGGTCATTCCAGTTATTCGTTTCTAGTATCAGACTTGCGAAAATTTTGATGGTTTCTCAACCATTCCTTACCTTCAAACACCCATATCTCGCGAACGGAATGACGAACTCGAGAAATTCCTGTTGTATCTGAAAGTAGAAACCCGCCCGATTACAATGCTGTGTGTACTTTTCCCCTAGGCCATTCCTGTTATTGGTTTCCAGTATCTGACTTGCGAAAATTTTGATGGTTTCTCAACCATTCCTTAACTTCAAACTCCCATATCTCCCGAACAGATTGACGTGCTCGAGAAATTCCTGTTGCATCTGAAAGTAGAAACTCGCCCGATTACAAATGTATGTGTATTTTTCCCCTAGGCCTTTGTAGTTATTGGTTTCGAGTATCAGACTTGCGAAAATTTTGATGGTTTCTCAACCGTTCCTTAACTTCAAACTGCCATATCTCGCGAACGGATTGACGAACTCGAGAAATTCCTGTTGCATCTGAATGCAGAAACTCGACCGATTACAATGGTGTGTGTACTTTGCCCCTAGGTCATTCCAGTTATTCGTTTCTAGCATCAGAATTGCGAAAATTTTGATGGTTTCTAAACCATTCCTTAACTTCAAACTCCCATATCTCGCGAACGGATTAACGAACTCGAGAAGTTCCTATTGCATCTGAAAGTAGAAGCTCGCCCGATTACAGAGGTATGTGTATTTTTGCCCTAGGCCATTGTAGTTATTGGTTTCGAGTATCAGACTTGCGAAAATTGTGATGCTTTCTCAACCATTCCTTAACTTCAAACTCCCATATCTCGCGAAAGGATTGACGAACTCGAGAAATTCCTGTTGCATCTGAAAGCAGAAACTCGCCCGATTGCAACGGTATGTGTATTTTTGCCCTAGGCCATTGTATTATAGTTATTGGTTTCGAGTATCAGACTTGCGAAAATTTTGATGGTTTCTCAACCATTCCTTAACTTCAAACTGCCATATCTCGGGAACGGATTGACGAACCCGAGAAATTGCAGTTGCATCTGAAAGTAGAAACTCGCCCGATTACAAAGGTATGTGTATTTTTGCCCTAGGCCATTCCAGTTATTGGTTTCGAGTATCAGACTTGCGAAAATTTTGATGGTTTCTCAAGCATTCCTTAACTTCAAACTCCCATATCTCGCGAACGGATTGACGAACACGAGAAATTCCGGTTGCATCTGGAAGAAGAGACTCTCCCGATTACAACGGTATGTGCATTTTTGCCCTAGGCCATAGTAGTTATTGGTTTCGAATACCAGGCTTGCGAAAATTTTTATCGTTTCTCAACCATTCCTTAACTTCAAACTGCCATATCTCGCGAACGGATTGACGAACTCGAGAAATTCCTGTTGCATCTGAAAGTAGAAACTCGCCCGATTGCAAAGGTATGTGTATTTTTCCCCTAGGCCTTAGTAGTTATTGGTTTCGAGTATCAGACTTAGAAAATTTTGATGGTTTCTCAAGCATTCCTTAACTTCAAACTCCCATATCTCGCGAACGGATTGACGAGCTGGATTATTTCCTGTTGCATCTGAAAGTAGAAACTCGCCCGATTACAAAGGTATGTGTATTTTTCCCCTAGGCCTTTGTAGTCATTGGTTTCGAGTATCAGACTTGCGAAAATTTTGATGGTTTCTCAACCATTCCTTACCTTCAAACACCCATATCTCGCGAACAGAATGACGAACTAGAGAAATTCCTGTTGTATCTGAAGGTAGAAACTCGCCCGATTACAATGGTGTGTGTGCTTTTCCCCTAGGCCATTCCTGTTATTGGTTTCCAGTATCAGACTTTCGAAAATTTTGATGGTTTCTCAAGCATTCCTTAACTTCAAACTCCCATATCTCGCGAACGGATTGACGAACTCGATTATTTCCTGTTGCATCTGAAAGTAGAAACTCGCCCGATTACAACGCTATGTGTATTTTTCCCCTAGGCCATTGTAGTTATTGGTTTCGAGTATCAGACTTGCGAAAATTTTGATGGTTTCTCAACCATTCCTTAACTTCAAACACCCATATCTCCCGAACGGATTGACGTGCTCGAGAAATTCCTGTTGCTCCTGAAAGTAGAAACTCGCCCGATTACAAAGGTATGTGTATTTTTCCCCTAGGCCTTTGTAGTTATTGGTTTCGAGTATCAGACTTGCGAAAATTGTGATTGTTTCTCAACCATTCCTTAACTTCAAACTCCCATATCTCCCGAACGGATTGACGTGCTCGAGAAATTCCTGTTGCATCTGAAAGTAGAAACTTGCCCGATTACAAATGTATGTGTATTTTTCCCCTAGGCCTTTGTAGTTATTGGTTTCGAGTATCAGAATTGCGAAAATTTTGATGGTTTCTCAAGCATTCCTTAACTTCAAACTCCCATATCTCGCGAACGGATTGACGAACTCGAGAAATTCCTATTGCATCTGAAAGTAGAAGCTCGCCCGGTTACAGAGGTATGTGTATTTTTCCCCTAGGCCTTAGTAGTTATTGGTTTCGAGTATCAGAATTGCGAAAATTTTGATGGTTTCTCAAGCATTCCTTAACTTCAAACTCCCATATCTCGCGAACGGATTGACGAACTCGATTATTTCCTGTTGCATCTGAAAGTAGAAACTCGCCCGATTACAACGCTATGTGTATTTTTCCCCTAGGCCATTGTAGTTATTGGTTTCGAGTATCAGACTTGCGAAAATTTTGATGGTTTCTCAACCGTTCCTTAACTTCAAACTGCCATATCTCGCGAACGGATTGACGAACCCGAGAAATTGCAGTTGCATCTGAAAGTAGAAACTCGCCCGATTACAAAGGTATGTGTATTTTTGCCCTAGGCCATTCCAGTTATTGGTTTCGAGTATCAGACTTGCGAAAATGTTGATGGTTTCTCAAGCATTCCTTAACTTCAAACTCCCATATCTCGCGAACGGATTGACGAACTCGAGAAATTCCTGTTGCATCTGAAAGTAAAAACTCGCCCGATTACAAAGGTATGTGTATTTTTCCCCTAGGCCTTAGTAGTTATTGGTTTCGAGTATCAGAATTGCGAAAATTTTGATGGTTTCTCAAGCATTCCTTAACTTCAAACTCCCATATCTCGCGAACGGATTGACGAACTCGAGAAATTCCTATTGCATCTGAAAGTAGAAGCTCGCCCGGTTACAGAGGTATGTGTATTTTTGCCCTAGGCCATTGTAGTTATTGGTTTCGAGTATCAGACTTGCGAAAATTGTGATGCTTTCTCATCCATTCCTTAACTTCAAACTCCCATATCTCGCGAACGGATTGACGAACTCGAGAAATTCCTGTTGCATCTGAAAGCAGAAACTCGCCCGATTGCATCGGTATGTGTATTTTTGCCCTAGGCCATTGTATTATAGTTATTGGTTTCGAGTATCAGACTTGCGAAAATTTTGATGGTTTCTCAACCATTCGTTAACTTCAAACTGCCATGTCTCGGGAACGGATTGACGAACCCGAGAAATTGCAGTTGCATCTGAAAGTAGAAACTCGCCCGATTACAAAGGTATGTGTATTTTTGCCCTAGGCCATTCCAGTTATTGGTTTCGTGTATCAGACTTGCGAAAATTTTGATGGTTTCTCAAGCATTCCTTAACTTCAAACTTCCATATCTCGCGAACGGATTGACGAACACGATAAATTCCGGCTGCATCTGGAAGAAGAGACTCTCCCGATTACAACGGTATGTGCATTTTTGCCCTAGGCCATAGTAGTTATTGGTTTCGAATACAAGGCTTGCGAAAATTTTTATCGTTTCTCAACCATTCCTTAACTTCAAACTGCCATATCTCGCGAACGGATTGACGAACTCGAGAAATTCCTGTTGCATCTGAAAGTAGAAACTCGCCCGATTACAAAGGTATGTGTATTTTTCCCCTAGGCCTTAGTAGTTATTGGTTTCGAGTATCAGACTTAGAAAATTTTGATGGTTTCTCAACCATTCCTTAGCTTCAAACACCCATATCTCGCGAACAGAATGACGAACTCGAGAAATTCCTGTTGTATCTGAAAGTAGAAACTCGCCCGATTACAATGGTGTGTGTACTTTTCCCCTAGGCCATTCCTGTTATTGGTTTCCAGTATCAGACTTTTGAAAATTTTGATGGTTTCTCAAGCATTCCTTAACTTCAAACTCCCATATCTCGCGAACGGATTGACGAACTCGATTATTTCCTGTTGCATCTGAAAGTAGAAACTCGCCCGATTACAAAGCTATGTGTATTTTTCCCCTAGGCCATTGTAGTTATTGGTTTCGAGTATCAGACTTGCGAAAATTTTGATGGTTTCTCAACCATTCCTTAAATTCAAACACCCATATCTCCCGAACGGATTGACGTGCTCGAGAAATTCCTGTTGCTCCTGAAAGTAGAAACTCGCCCGATTACAAAGGTATGTGTATTTTTCCCCTAGGCCTTTGTAGTTATTGGTTTCGAGTATCAGACTTGCGAAAATTGTGATGGTTTCTCAACCATTCCTTAACTTCAAACTCCCATATCTCCCGAACGGATTGACGTGCTCGAGAAATTCCTGTTGCATCTGAAAGTAGGAACTCGCCCGATTACAAATGTATGTGTATTTTTCCCCTAGGCCTTTGTAGTTATTGGTTTCGAGTATCAGACTTGCGAAAATTTTGATGGTTTCTCAACCATTCCTTAACTTCAAACTCCCATATCTCGCGAACGGATTGACGAACTCGAGAAATTCCGGTTGCATCTGGAAGAAGAGACACTCCCGATTACAACGGTATGTGTATTTTTGCCCTAGGCCATAGTAGTTATTGGTTCCGAGTACCAGACTTGCGAAAATTTTTATCGTTTCTCAACCATTCCTTAACTTCAAACTGCCATATCTCGCGAACGGATTGACGAACTCGAGAAATTCCTGTTGCATCTGAAAATAGAAACTCGCCCGATTACAAAGGTATGTGTATTTTTCCCCTAGCCCTTAGTAGTTATTGGTTTCGAGTATCAGACTTAGAAAATTTTGATGGTTTCTCAAGCATTCCTTAACTTCAAACTCCCATACCTCGCGAACGGATTGACGAGCTGGATTATTTCCTGTTGCATCTGAAAGGAGAAAGTCGTCCGATTACTATGGTTTGTGTACTTTTCCCCTAGGTCATTCCAGTTATTCGTTTCTAGTATCAGACTTGCAAAAATTTTGATGGTTTCTCAACCATTCCTTACCTTCAAACACCCATATCTCGCGAACGGAATGACGAACTCGAGAAATTCCTGTTGTATCTGAAAGTAGAAACCCGCCCGATTACAATGCTGTGTGTACTTTTCCCCTAGGCCATTCCTGTTATTGGTTTCCAGTATCAGACTTGCGAAAATTTTGATGGTTTCTCAACCATTCCTTAACTTCAAACTCCCATATCTCCCGAACAGATTGACGTGCTCGAGAAATTCCTGTTGCTTCTGAAAGTAGAAACTCGCCCGATTACAAAGGTATGTGTATTTTTCCCCTAGGCCTTTGTAGTTATTGGTTTCGAGTATCAGACTTGCGAAAATTGTGATGGTTTCTCAACCATTCCTTAACTTCAAACTCCCATATCTCCCGAACGGATTGACGTGCTCGAGAAATTCCTGTTGCATCTGAAAATAGAAACTCGCCCGATTACAAAGGTATGTGTACTTTTCCCCTAGGCCTTAGTAGATATTGGTTTCGTGTATCAGACTTAGAAAATTTTGATGGTTTCTCAAGCATTCCTTAACTTCAAACTCCCATATCTCGCGAACGGATTGACGAGCTGGATTATTTCCTGTTGCATCTGAAAGTAGAAACTCGCCCGATTACAAAGGTATGTGTATTTTTCCCCTGGGCCTTTGTAGTTATTGGTTTCGAGTATCAGACTTGCGAAAATTTTGATGGTTTCTCAACCATTCCTTACTTTCAAACACCCATATCTCGCGAACAGAATGACGAACTCGAGAAATTCCTGTTGTATCTGATAGTAGAAACTCGCCCGATTACAATGGTGTGTGTACTTTTCCCCTAGGCCTTTCCTGTTATTGGTTTCCAGTATCAGACTTTCAAAAATTTTGATGGTTTCTCAAGCATTCCTTAACTTCAAACACCCATATCTCGCGAACGGATTGACGAACTCGAGAAATTCCTCTTGCATCTGAAAGTAGAAACTCGTCCGATTACAACGGTATGTGTATTTTTGCCCTAGGCCATAGTAGTTATTGGTTTCGAGTATCAGGCTTGCGAAAATTTTGATGGTTTCTCAACCATTCCTTAGCTTCAAACTCCCATATCTCGCGAACGGATGGACGAACTCGAGAAATTTCTATTGCATCTGAAGCTAGAAACTCGCCCGATTACGAGGGTGTATGTATTTTTGCCCTAGGCCATTCCAGTTATTGGTTTCGAGTACCAGACCAGCGAAAATTTTGATGGTTTCTCAACCATTCCTTACCTTCAAACACCCATATCTCGCGAACGGAATGACGACCTCGAGAAATTCCTGTTGCATCTGAAAGTAGAAACTCGCCCGATTACAATGTTGTGTGTACTTTTCCCCTAGGCCATTCCAGTTATTGGTTTCGAGTATCAGACTTGCGAAAATTTTGATGGTTTCTCAACCATTCCTTAACTTCAAACTCCCATATCTCCAGAACGGATTGACGTGCTCGAGAAATTCCTGTTGCATCTGAAAGTAGAAACTCGCCCGATTACAAAGGTATGTGTATTTTTCCCCTAGGCCTTAGTAGTTATTGGTTTCGAGTATCAGACTTAGAAAATTTTGATGGTTTCTCAAGCATTCCTTAACTTCAAACTCCCATATCTCGCGAACGGTGACCAGCTGGATTATTTCCTGTTGCATCTGAAAGTAGAAAGTCGTCCGATTACTATGGTTTGTGTACTTTTCCCCTAGGTCATTCCAGTTATTCGTTTCTAGTATCAGACTTGCGAAAATTTTGATGGTTTCTCAACCATTCCTTACCTTCAAACACCCATATCTCGCGAACGGAATGACGAACTCGAGAAATTCCTGTCGTATCTGAAAGTAGAAACCCGCCCGATTACAATGCTGTGTGTACTTTTCCCCTAGGCCATTCCTGTTATTGGTTTCCAGTATCAGACTTGCGAAAATTTTGATGGTTTCTCAACCATTCCTTAACTTCAAACTCCCATATCTCCCGAACAGATTGACGTGCTCGAGAAATTCCTGTTGCTTCTGAAAGTAGAAACTCGCCCGATTACAAAGGTATGTGTATTTTTCCCCTAGGCCTTTGTAGTTATTGGTTTCGAGTATCAGACTTGCGAAAATTGTGATGGTTTCTCAACCATTCCTTAACTTCAAACTCCCATATCTCCCGAACGGATTGACGTGCTCGAGAAATTCCTGTTGCATCTGAAAATAGAAACTCGCCCGATTACAAAGGTATGTGTATTTTTCCCCTAGGCCTTAGTAGTTATTGGTTTCGTGTATCAGACTTAGAAAATTTTGATGGTTTCTCAAGCATTCCTTAACTTCAAACTCCCATATCTCGCGAACGGATTGACGAGCTGGATTATTTCCTGTTGCATCTGAAAGTAGAAAGTCGTCCGATTACTATGGTTTGTGTACTTTTCCCCTAGGTCATTCCAGTTATTCGTTTCTAGTATCAGACTTGCAAAAATTTTGATGGTTTCTCAACCATTCCTTGCCTTCAAACACCCATACCTCGCGAACGGAATGACGAACTCGAGAAATTCCTGTTGCATCTGAAAGTAGAAACTCGCCCGATTACAAAGGTATGTGTATTTTTCCCCTGGGCCTTTGTAGTTATTGGTTTCGAGTATCAGACTTGCGAAAATTTTGATGGTTTCTCAACCATTCCTTACTTTCAAACACCCATATCTCGCGAACAGAATGACGAACTCGAGAAATTCCTGTTGTATCTGATAGTAGAAACTCGCCCGATTACAATGGTGTGTGTACTTTTCCCCTAGGCATTTCCTGTTATTGGTTTCCAGTATCAGACTTTCAAAAATTTTGATGGTTTCTCAAGCATTCCTTAACTTCAAACACCCATATCTCGCGAACGGATTGACGAACTCGAGAAATTCCTCTTGCATCTGAAAGTAGAAACTCGTCCGATTACAACGGTATGTGTATTTTTGCCCTAGGCCATAGTAGTTATTGGTTTCGAGTATCAGGCTTGCGAAAATTTTGATGGTTTCTCAACCATTCCTTAGTTTCAAACTCCCATATCTCGCGAACGGATTGACGAACTCGAAAAATTTCTATTGCATCTGAAACTAGAAACACGCCCGATTACGAAGGTGTGTGTATTTTTGCCCTAGGCCATTCCAGTTATTGTTTTCGAGTATCAGACCAGCGAAAATTTTTATGGTTTCTCAACCATTCCTTACCTTCAAACACCCATATCTCGCGAACGGATTGACGTGCTCGAGAAATTCCTGTTGCATCTGAAAGTAGAAACTCGCCCGATTACAAAGGTATGTGTATTTTTCCCCTAGGCCTTAGTAGTTATTGGTTTCGAGTATCAGACTTAGAAAATTTTGATGGTTTCTCAAGCATTCCTTAACTTCAAACTCCCATATCTCGCGAACGGATTGACGAGCTGGATTATTTCCTGTTGCATCTGAAAGTAGAAAGTCGTCCGATTACTATGGTTTGTGTACTTTTCCCCTAGGTCATTCCAGTTATTCGTTTCTAGTATCAGACTTGCGAAAATTTTGATGGTTTCTCAACCATTCCTTACCTTCAAACACCCATATCTCGCGAACGGAATGACGAACTCGAGAAATTCCTGTTGTATCTGAAAGTAGAAACCCGCCCGATTACAATGCTGTGTGTACTTTTCCCCTAGGCCATTCCTGTTATTGGTTTCCAGTATCAGACTTGCGAAAATTTTGATGGTTTCTCAACCATTCCTTAACTTCAAACTCCCATATCTCCCGAACAGATTGACGTGCTCGAGAAATTCCTGTTGCTTCTGAAAGTAGAAACTCGCCCGATTACAAAGGTATGTGTATTTTTCCCCTAGGCCTTTGTAGTTATTGGTTTCGAGTATCAGACTTGCGAAAATTGTGATGGTTTCTCAACCATTCCTTAACTTCAAACTCCCATATCTCCCGAACGGATTGACGTGCTCGAGAAATTCCTGTTGCATCTGAAAATAGAAACTCGCCCGATTACAAAGGTATGTGTATTTTTCCCCTAGGCCTTAGTAGTTATTGGTTTCGAGTATCAGACTTAGAAAATTTTGATGGTTTCTCAAGCATTCCTTAACTTCAAACTCCCATATCTCGCGAACGGATTGACGAGCTGGATTATTTCCTGTTGCATCTGAAAGTAGAAAGTCGTCCGATTACTATGGTTTGTGTACTTTTCCCCTAGGTCATTCCAGTTATTCGTTTCTAGTATCAGACTTGCGAAAATTTTGATGGTTTCTCAACCATTCCTTACCTTCAAACACCCATATCTCGCGAACGGAATGACGAACTCGAGAAATTCCTGTTGCATCTGAATGTAGAAACTCGCCCGATTACAAAGGTATGTGTATTTTTCCCCTGGGCCTTTGTAGTTATTGGTTTCGAGTATCAGACTTGCGAAAATTTTGATGGTTTCTCAACCATTCCTTACTTTCAAACACCCATATCTCGCGAACAGAATGACGAACTCGAGAAATTCCTGTTGTATCTGATAGTAGAAACTCGCCCGATTACAATGGTGTGTGTACTTTTCCCCTAGGCCTTTCCTGTTATTGGTTTCCAGTATCAGACTTTCAAAAATTTTGATGGTTTCTCAAGCATTCCTTATCTTCAAACACCCATATCTCGCGAACGGATTGACGAACTCGAGAAATTCCTCTTGCATCTGAAAGTAGAAACTCGTCCGATTACAACGGTATGTGTATTTTTGCCCTAGGTCATAGTAGTTATTGGTTTCGAGTATCAGGCTTGCGAAAATTTTGATGGTTTCTCAACCATTCCTTACCTTCAAACACTCATATCTCGCGAACAGAATGACGAACTCGAGAAATTCCTGTTATATCTGAAAGTAGAAACTCGCCCGATTACAATGGTGTGTGTACTTTTCCCCTAGGCCATTCCTGTTATTGGTTTCCAGTATCAGACTTTCGAAAATTTTGATGGTTTCTCAAGCATTCCTTAACTTCAAACTCCCATATCTCGCGAACGGATTGACGAAATCGATTATTTCCTGTTGCATCTGAAAGTAGAAACTCGACCGATTACAATGGTGTGTGTATTTTTGCCATAGGCCATTCCAGTTATTGGTTTCGAGTATCAGACCAGCGAAAATTTTGATGGTCTCTCAACCATTCCTTACCTTCAAACACCCATATGTCGCGAACGGAATGACGACCTCGAGAAATTCCTGTTGCATCTGAAAGTAGAAACACGCCCGATTACAATGTTGTGTGTACTTTTCCCCTAGGCCATTCCAGTTATTGGTTTCGAGTATCAGACTTAGAAAATTTTGATGGTTTCTCAAGCATTCCTTAACTTCAAACTCCCATATCTCGCGAACGGATTGACGAGCTGGATTATTTCCTGTTGCATCTGAAAGTAGAAAGTCGTCCGATTACTATGGTTTGTGTACTTTTCCCCTAGGTCATTCCAGTTATTCGTTTCTAGTATCAGACTTGCGAAAATTTTGATGGTTTCTCAACCATTCCTTACCTTCAAACACCCATATCTCGCGAACGGAATGACGAACTCGAGAAATTCCTGTTGTATCTGAAAGTAGAAACCCGCCCGATTACAATGCTGTGTGTACTTTTCCCCTAGGCCATTCCTGTTATTGGTTTCCAGTATCAGACTTGCGAAAATTTTGATGGTTTCTCAACCATTCCTTAACTTCAAACTCCCATATCTCCCGAACAGATTGACGTGCTCGAGAAATTCCTGTTGCTTCTGAAAGTAGAAACTCGCCCGATTACAAAGGTATGTGTATTTTTCCCCTAGGCCTTTGTAGTTATTGGTTTCGAGTATCAGACTTGCGAAAATTGTGATGGTTTCTCAACCATTCCTTAACTTCAAACTCCCATATCTCCCGAACGGATTGACGTGCTCGAGAAATTCCTGTTGCATCTGAAAATAGAAACTCGCCCGATTACAAAGGTATGTGTATTTTTCCCCTAGGCCTTAGTAGTTATTGGTTTCGAGTATCAGACTTAGAAAATTTTGATGGTTTCTCAAGCATTCCTTAACTTCAAACTCCCATATCTCGCGAACGGATTGACGAGCTGGATTATTTCCTGATGCATCTGAAAGTAGAAAGTCGTCCGATTACTATGGTTTGTGTACTTTTCCCCTAGGTCATTCCAGTTATTCGTTTCTAGTATCAGACTTGCGAAAATTTTGATGGTTTCTCAACCATTCCTTACCTTCAAACACCCATATCTCGCGAACGGAATGACGAACTCGAGAAATTCCTGTTGCATCTGAATGTAGAAACTCGCCCGATTACAAAGGTATGTGTATTTTTCCCCTGGGCCTTTGTAGTTATTGGTTTCGAGTATCAGACTTGCGAAAATTTTGATGGTTTCTCAACCATTCCTTACTTTCAAACACCCATATCTCGCGAACAGAATGACGAACTCGAGAAATTCCTGTTGTATCTGATAGTAGAAACTCGCCCGATTACAATGGTGTGTGTACTTTTCCCCTAGGCCTTTCCTGTTATTGGTTTCCAGTATCAGACTTTCAAAAATTTTGATGGTTTCTCAAGCATTCCTTATCTTCAAACACCCATATCTCGCGAACGGATTGACGAACTCGAGAAATTCCTCTTGCATCTGAAAGTAGAAACTCGTCCGATTACAACGGTATGTGTATTTTTGCCCTAGGTCATAGTAGTTATTGGTTTCGAGTATCAGGCTTGCGAAAATTTTGATGGTTTCTCAACCATTCCTTACCTTCAAACACTCATATCTCGCGAACAGAATGACGAACTCGAGAAATTCCTGTTATATCTGAAAGTAGAAACTCGCCCGATTACAATGGTGTGTGTACTTTTCCCCTAGGCCATTCCTGTTATTGGTTTCCAGTATCAGACTTTCGAAAATTTTGATGGTTTCTCAAGCATTCCTTAACTTCAAACTCCCATATCTCGCGAACGGATTGACGAAATCGATTATTTCCTGTTGCATCTGAAAGTAGAAACTCGACCGATTACAATGGTGTGTGTATTTTTGCCATAGGCCATTCCAGTTATTGGTTTCGAGTATCAGACCAGCGAAAATTTTGATGGTCTCTCAACCATTCCTTACCTTCAAACACCCATATGTCGCGAACGAAATGACGACCTCGAGAAATTCCTGTTGCATCTGAAAGTAGAAACACGCCCGATTACAATGTTGTGTGTACTTTTCCCCTAGGCCATTCCAGTTATTGGTTTCGAGTATCAGACTTAGAAAATTTTGATGGTTTCTCAAGCATTCCTTAACTTCAAACTCCCATATCTCGCGAACGGATTGACGAGCTGGATTATTTCCTGTTGCATCTGAAAATAGAAAGTCGTCCGATTACTATGGTTTGTGTACTTTTCCCCTAGGTCATTCCAGTTATTCGTTTCTAGTATCAGACTTGCGAAAATTTTGATGGTTTCTCAACCATTCCTTACCTTCAAACACCCATATCTCGGGAACGGAATGACGAACTCGAGAAATTCCTGTTGTATCTGAAAGTAGAAACTCGCCCGATTACAATGCTGTGTGTACTTTTCCCCTAGGCCATTCCTGTTATTGGTTTCCAGTATCAGACTTGCGAAAATTTTGATGGTTTCTCAACCATTCCTTAACTTCAAACTCCCATATCTCCCGAACGGATTGACGTGCTCGAGAAATTCCTGTTGCTTCTGAAAGTAGAAACTCGCCCGATTACAATGGTGTGTGTACTTTTCCCCTAGGCCATTCCTGTTATTGGTTTCCAGTATCAGACTTTCGAAAATTTTAATGGTTTCTCAAGCATTCCTTAACTTCTAACTCCCATATCTCGCGAACGGATTGACGAACTCGAGACATTCCTCTTGCATCTGAAAGTAGAAACTCGTCCGATTACAACGGTATGTGTATTTTTGCCCTAGGCCATAGTAGTTATTGGTTTCGAGTATTAGGCTTGCGAAAATTTTGATGGTTTCTCAACCATTCCTTAGCTTCAAACTCCCATATCTCGCGAACGGATTGACGAACTCGAGAAATTTCTATTGCATCTGAAGCTAGAAACTCGCCCGATTACGAAGGAATGTGTATTTTTGCCCTAGGCCATTCCAGTTATTGGTTTCGAGTATCATACCAGCGAAAATTTTGATGGTTTCTCAACCATTCCTTACCTTCAAACACCCACATCTCGCGAACAGAATGACGAACTCGAGAAATTCCTGTTGTATCTGAAAGTAGAAACTCGCCCGATTACAATGGTGTGTGTACTTTTCCCCTAGGCCATTCCTGTTATTGGTTTCCAGTATCAGACTTTCGAAAATTTTGATGGTTTCTCAACCATTCCTTAACTTCAAACTCCCATATCTCGCGAACGGATTGACGAACTCGAGAAACTCCTGTTGCATCTGAAAGTAGAAACTCGCCCGATTACAAAGGTATGTGTATTTTTCCCCTAGGCCATAGTAATTATTGGTTTCGAGTATCAGACTTGCGAAAATTGTGATGGTCTCTCAACCATTCCTTAACTTCAAACACCCATATCTCGCGAACGGATTGACGAACTCGAGGAATTCCTGTTGCATCTGAAAGTAGAAACTCGCCCCATTACAATGGTGTGTGTACTTTTCCCCTAGGCCATTCCAGTTATTGGTTTCGAGTATCAGACTTGCGAAAATTGTGATGGTCTCTCAACCATTCATTAACTTCAAACACCCATATCTCGCGAACGGATTGACGAACTCGAGGAATTCCTGTTGCATCTGAAAGTAGAAACTCGCCCAATTACAGTGGTGTGTGTACTTTTCCCCTAGGCCTTTCCAGTTACTGGTTTCGAGTATCAGACTTGCGGAAATTGTGATGGTTTCTCAACCGTTCCTTAATTTCAAATTCCCACATCTCGCGAACGGATTGACGAGCTCGAGAAATTCCTGTTGCATCTGATAGTAGAAAGTCGTCCGATTGCAATGGTGTGTGTACTTTTCCCCTAGGTCATTCCAGTTATTCGTTTCTAGCATCAGAATTGCGAAAATTTTGATTGTTTCTCAACCGTTCCTTAATTTCAAACTCCCATATCTCGCGAACTGATTGACGAGCTCGAGAAATTCCTGTTGCATCTGAAAGTAGAAACTCGCCCGATTACAAAGGTATGTGTATTTTTCCCCTAGGCCATTCCTGTTATTGGTTTCGAGTATCAGACTTGCGAAAATTTTAATGGACTCTCAACCATTCCTTAAATTCAAACTCCCATATCTCGCGAACCGGCTGAAGAACTCGAGAAATTCCTGTGGCATCTGAAAGTAGAAACTCGCCCAATTACAAAGGTATGTGTATTTTTTCCCTAGGCCACAGTAGTTATTGGTTTCGAGTATCAGACTTGCGAAAATTGTGATGGTCTCTCAACCATTCCTTAACTTCAAACACCCGTATCTCGCGAACGGATTGACGAACTCGAGGAAGCCCTGTTGCATCTGAAAGTAGAAACTCGCCCCATTACAATGGTGTGTGTACTTTTCCCCTAGGCCATTCCAGTTATTGGTTTCGCGTATCACACTTGCGAAAATTTTGATGGTTAGTCAATCATTCCTTAACTTCAAACTCCCATATCTCGCGAACGGATTGTCGAACTCGAGATATTCCTGTTGCATCTGAAAGTAGAAACTCGCCCCATTACAATGGTGTGTGTACTTTTCCCCTAGGCCATTCCAGTTACTGGTTTCGAGTATCAGACATGCGGAAATTGTGATGGTTTCTCAACCGTTCCTTAATTTCAAACTCCCATATCTCGCGAACGGATTGACGAGCTCGAGAAATTCCTGTTGCATCTGATAGTAGAAAGTCGTCCGATTACAATGGTGTGTGAAATTTTCCCCTAGGTCATTCCAGTTATTCGTTTCTAGCATCAGAATTGCGAAAATTTTGATGGTTTCTCAACCGTTCCTTAATTTCAAACTCCCATATCTCGCGAACGGATTGACGAGCTCGAGAAATTCCTGTTGCATCTGAAACTAGAAACTCGCCCGATTACAAAGGTATGTGTATTTTTCCCCTCGGCCTTTGTAGTTATTGGTTTCGAGTATCAGACTTGCGGAAATTTTGATGGTTTCTCAAGCATTCCTTAACTTCAAACTCCCAATCTCGCAAACGGGTTGACATACTCGAGAAATTCCTGTGGCATCTGAAAGTAGAAACTCGCCCAATTACAAAGGTATGTGTATTTTTTCCCTATGCCACAGTAGTTATTGGTTTCGAGTATCAGACTTGCGAAAATTGTGATGGTCTCTCAACCATTCCTTAACTTCAAACACCCGTATCTCGCGAACGGATTGACGAACTCGAGGAATCCCTGTTGCATCTGAAAGTAGAAACTCGCCCCATTACAATGGTGTGTGTACTATTCCCCTAGGCCATTCCAGTTACTGGTTTCGAGTATCAGACTTGCGGAAATTGTGATGGTTTCTCAACCGTTCCTTAATTTCAAATTCCCATATCTCGCGAACGGATTGACGAGCTCGAGAAATTCCTGTTGCATCTGATAGTAGAAAGTCGTCCGATTACAATGGTGTGTGTACTTTTCCCCTAGGTCATTCCAGTTATTCGTTTCTAGCATCAGAATTGCGAAAAATTTGATTGTTTCTCAACCGTTCCTTAATTTCAAACTCCCATATCTCGCGAACTGATTGACGAGCTCGAGAAATTCCTGTTGCATCTGAAAGTAGAAACTCGCCCGATTACAAAGGTATGTGTATTTTTCCCCTAGGCCATTCCTGTTATTGGTTTCGAGTATCAGACTTGCGAAAATTTTAATGGACTCTCAACCATTCCTTAAATTCAAACTCCCATATCTCGCGAACCGGCTGAAGAACTCGAGAAATTCCTGTGGCATCTGAAAGTAGAAACTCGCCCAATTACAAAGGTATGTGTATTTTTTCCCTAGGCCACAGTAGTTATTGGTTTCGAGTATCAGACTTGCGAAAATTGTGATGGTCTCTCAACCATTCCTTAACTTCAAACACCCGTATCTCGCGAACGGATTGACGAACTCGAGGAATCCCTGTTGCATCTGAAAGTAGGATCTCGCCCCATTACAATTGTGTGTGTACTTTTCCCCTAGGCCATTCCTGTTATTGGTTTCGAGTATCAGACTTGCGAAAATTTTAATGGACTCTCAACCATTCCTTAAATTCAAACTCCCATATCTCGCGAACCGGCTGAAGAACTCGAGAAATTCCTGTGGCATCTGAAAGTAGAAACTCGCCCAATTACAAAGGTATGTGTATTTTTTCCCTAGGCCACAGTAGTTATTGGTTTCGAGTATCAGACTTGCGAAAATTGTGATGGTCTCTCAACCATTCCTTAACTTCAAACACCCGTATCTCGCGAACGGATTGACGAGCTCGAGAAATTCCTGTTGCATCTGAAAGTAGAAACTCGCCCGATTACAAAGGTATGTGTATTTTTCCCCTAGGCCATTCCTGTTATTGGTTTCGAGTATCAGACTTGCGAAAATTTTTATGGTTTCTCAACCATTCCTTAACTCCAAACTCCCATACCTCGCGAACGGATTGACGAACTAGATTATTTCCTGTTGCATCTGAAAGTAGAAAGTCGACCGATTACAATGGTGTGTGTAATTTTCCCCCAGGTCATTCCAGTTATTCGTTGCGAGTATCAGACTTGCGAAAATTTTGATGGTTTCTCAAGCATCCCTTAACTTCAAACTCCCATATCTCGCGAACGGATTGACGAACTCGAGGAATTCCTGTTGCATCTGAAAGTAGAAACTCGCCCCATTACAATGGTGTGTGTACTTTTCCCCTAGGTCATTCCAGTTATTGGTTTCGCGTATCACACATGCGAAAATTTTGATGGTTTGTCAACCATTCCTTAACTTCAAGCTCCCATATCTCGCGAACGGCTTGTCGAACTCGATAAATTCCTCTGGCATCTGAAAGTAGAAACTCGCCCAATTACAAAGGTATGTGTATTTTTTCCCTCTGCCACAGTAGTTATTGGTTTCGAGTATCAGACTTGCGAAAATTGTGATGGTCTCTCAACCATTCCTTAACTTCAAACACCCATATCTCGCGAACGGATTGACGAGCTCGAGAAATTCCTGTTGCATCTGATAGTAGAAAGTCGTCCGATTACAGTGGTGTGTGTACTTTTCCCCTAGGTCATTCCAGTTATTCGTTTCTAGCATCAGAATTGCGAAAATTTTGATGGTTTCTCAAGCTTTCCTTAACTTCAAACTCCCATATCTCGCGAACGGATTGACGAACTCGATTATTTCCTGTTGCATCTGAAAGTAGAAAGTCGACCGATTACAATGGTGTGTGTACTTTTCCCCTAGGTCATTCCAGTTATTCGTTTCTAGCATCTGAATTGCGAGAATATTGATGGTTTCTCAACCATTCCTTAACTTCAAACTCCCATATCTCGCGAACGGATTGACGAACTCGAGAAATTCCTCTTGCATCTGAAAGTAGAAACTCGTCCGATTACAACGGTTTGTGTATTTTTGCCCTAGGCCATAGTAGTTATTGGTTTCGAGGATCAGACTTGCGAAAATTTTTATGGTTTCTCAACCATTCCTTAACTCCAAACTCCCATATTTCGCGAACGGATTGACGAATCCGAAAAATTTCTGTTGCATCTGAAAATAGAAACTCACCCGATTACAACGCTATGTGTATTTTTCCCCTAGGCCATTGTAGTTATTGGTTTCGAGTATCAGACTTGCGAAAAATTTGATGGTTTCTCAACCATTCCTTAACTTCAAACTCCCATATCTCGCGAACGGATTGACGAACTCGAGATATTCCTGTTGCATCTGAAAGTAGAAACTCGCCCGATTACAAAGGTATGTGTATTTTTGCCCTAGGCCATTCCAGTTATTGGTTTCGAGTATCAGACCAGCGAAAATTTTGATGGTTTCTCAACCATTCCTTACCTTCAAACTCCCATATCTCGCGAACGGATTGACGAACTCGAGAAATTCCGGTTGCATCTGAAACAGAAACTCGTCCGATTACAACGGTATGTGTATTTTTGCCCTAGGCCATAGTTGTTATTGGTTTCGAGTATCAGACTTGCGAAAATGTTGATGGTTTCTCAAGGATTCCTTAACTCCAAACTCCCATATCTCGCGAACGGATTGACGAACTATATTATTTCCTGTTGCATCTGAAAGTAGAAAGTCGACCGATTACAATGGTGTGTGTAATTTTCCCCCCAGGTCATTCCAGTTATTCGTTTCTAGCATCAGAATTGCGAAAATTTTGATGGTTTCTCAAGCATTCCTTAACTCCAAACTCCATATCTCGCGAACGGATTGACGAACTCGATTATTTCCTGTTGCATCTGAAAGTAGAAAATCGCCCCATTACAATGGTGTGTGTACTTTTCCCCTAGGCCATTCCAGTTATTGGTTTCGAGTATCACACTTGCGAAAATTTTGATGGTTTGTCAACCATTCCTTAACTTCAAACTCCCATATCTCGCGAACGGATTGACGAACTCGAGAAATTCCTGTTGCATCTGAAAGTAGAAACTCGCCCCAATACAATGGTGTGTGTACTTTTCCCCTAAGCCATTCCAGTTATTGGTTTCGAGTATCAGACTTGCGAAAATTTTGATGGTTTCTCAAGCATTCCTTAACTTCAAACTCCCATATCTCGCGAAAGGATTGACGAACTCGATTATTTCCTGTTGCATCTGAAAGTAGAAACTCGACCGATTACAATGGTGTGTGTACTATTCCCCTAGGTCATTCCAGTTATTCGTTTCTAGCATCAGAATTGCGAAAATTTTGATAGTTTCTCAACCATTCGTTAACTTCAAACTCCCATATCTCGCGAACGGATTGACATACTCGAGGAATTCCTGTGCCATCTGAAAGTAGAAACTCGCCCAATTACAAAGGTATGTGTATTTTTCCCCTAGGCCACAGTAGTTATTGGTTTCGAGTATCAGACTTGCGAAAATTGTGATTGTTTCTCAACCATTCCTTAGCTTCCAACTCCCATATCTCGCGAACGGATTGACGAACACGAGAAATTCCGGTTGCATCTGGAAGAAGAAACTCTCCCGATTACAACGGTATGTGTATTTTTCCCCTAAGCCTTTGTAGTTATACGTTTCGAGTATCAGACTTGCGAAAATTTTGATGGTTTCTCAAGCATTCCTTAACTTCAAACTCCCATATCTCGCGAAAGGATTGACGAACTCGATTATTTCCTGTTGCATCTGAAAGTAGAAACTCGACCGATTACAATGGTGTGTGTACTATTCCCCTAGGTCATTCCAGTTATTCGTTTCTAGCATCAGAATTGCGAAAATTTTGATAGTTTCTCAACCATTCGTTAACTTCAAACTCCCATATCTCGCGAACGGAATGACGAACTCGAGAAATTCCTGTTGCATCTGAAAGTAGAAACTCGCCCCATTACAATGGTGTGTGTACTTTTCCCCTAGGCCATTCCAGTTATTGGTTTCGAGTATCAGACTTGCGAAAATTTTGATGGTTTCTCAACCGTTCCTTAATTTCAAACTCCCATATCTCGCGAACGCATTGACGAACTCGAGAAATTCCTGGTGCATCTGAAAGCAGAAACTCGTCCGATTACAACGGTATGTGTATTTTTGCCCTAGGCCATAGTTGTTATTGGTTTCGAGTATCAGACTTGCAAAAATGTTGATGGTTTCTCAAAGATTCCTTAACTCCAAACTCCCATATCTCGCGAACGGATTGACGAACTATATTATTTCCTGTTGCATCTGAAAGTAGAAAGTCGACCGATTACAATGGTGCGTGTAATTTTCCCCCAGGTCATTCCAGTTATTCGTTTCTAGCATCAGAATTGCGAAAATTTGGATGGTTTCTCAAGCATTCCTTAACTCCCAACTCCCATATCTCGCGAACGGATTGACGAACTCGATTATTTCCTGTTGCATCTGAAAGTAGAAAATCGCCCCATTACAATGGTGTGTGTACTTTTCCCCTAGGCCATTCCAGTTATTGGTTTCGAGTATCACACTTGCGAAAATTTTGATGGTTTGTCAACCATTCCTTAACTTCAAACTCCCATATCTCGCGAACGGATTGACGAACTCGAGAAATTCCTGTTGCATCTGAAAGTAGAAACTCGCCCCAATACAATGGTGTGTGTACTTTTCCCCTAAGCCATTCCAGTTATTGGTTTCGAGTATCAGACTTGCGAAAATTTTGATGGTTTCTCAAGCATTCCTTAACTTCAAACTCCCATATCTCGCGAACGGATTGACGAACTCGATTATTTCCTGTTGCATCTGAAAGTAGAAACTCGACCGATTACAATGGTGTGTGTACTTTTCCCCTAGGCCATTTCAGTTATTGGTTTCGAGTATCAGACTTGCGAAAATTTTGATGGTTTCTCAACCGTTCCTTAATTTCAAACTCCCATATCTCGCGAACGCATTGACGAACTCGAGAAATTCCTGGTGCATCTGAAAGCAGAAACTCGTCCGATTACAACGGTATGTGTATTTTTGCCCTAGGGTATAGTAGTTATTGGTTTCGAGTATCAGACTTGCGAAAATTTTGATGGTTTCTCAAGCATTCCTTAACTTCAAACTCCCATATCTCGTGAACGGATTGACGAACTCGATTATTTCCTGTTGCATATGAAAGTAGAAAGTCGACCGATTACAATGGTGTGTGTACTTTTCCCCCATGTCATTCCAGTTATTCGTTTCTAGTATCAGACTTGCGAAAATTTTGATGGTTTCTCAACCATTCCTTAACTTCAAACTCCCATATCTCGCGAACGGATTGACGAACTCGATTATTTCCTGTTGCATCTGAAAGTAGAAAGTCGACCGATTACAATGGTGTGTGTACTTTTCCCCTAGGTCATTCCAGTTATTGGTTTCGAGTATCAGACTTGCGAAAATTTTGACGGTTTCTCAACCATTCCTTATCTTCAAACTCCCATATCTCGCGAACGGATTGACGAACACTAGAAATTCCGGTTGCATCTGGAAGAAGAAACTCTACCGCTTACAACGGTATGTGCATTTTTCCCCTAAGCCTTTGTAGTTATTGGTTTCGAGTATCAGACTTGCGAAAATTGTGATGGTTTCTCAACCATTCCTTAACTTCAAACTCCCATATCTCGCGAACGGATTGACGAACACGAGAAATTCCGGTTGCATCTGGAAGAAGAAACTCTCCCGATTACAACGATATGTGTATTTTTCCCCTAAGCCTTTGTAGTTATTGGTTTCGAGTATCAGACTTGCGAAAATTTTGATGGTTTCTCTACCGTTCCTTAATTTCAAACTCCCATATCTCGCGAACGGATTGACGAGCTCGAGAAATTCCTGTTGCATCTGAAAGCAGAAACTCGCCCGATTACAAAGGTATGTGTATTTTTCCCCTCGGCCTTTGTAGTTATTGGTTTCGAGTATCAGACTTGCGGAAATTTTGATGGTTTCTCAAGCATTCCTTAACTTCAAACTCCCAATCTCGCGAACGGGTTGACATACTCGAGAAATTCCTGTGGCATCTGAAAGTATAAACTCGCCTGATTACAATGGTATGTGTATTTTCCCCCTAGGGCTTTGTAGTTATTGGTTTCGAGTTTCAGACTTGCGAAAATTTTGATGGTTTCTCAAGCATTCCTTAACTTCAAACTCCCATATCTCGCGAACGGATTGACGAACACGAGAAATTCCTGTTGCATCTGAAAGTAGAAACTCGCCCGATTACAGAGGTATGTGTATTTTTCCCCTCGGCCTTTGTAGTTATTGGTTTCGAGTATCAGACTTGCGAAAATTTTGATGGTTTCTCAACCATTCCTTAACTTCAAACTCCCATATCTGCCGAACGGATTGACGTGCTCGAGAAATTCCTGTTGCATCTGAAAGTAGAAACTCGCCCGATTACAAAGGTATGTGTATTTTTCCCCTAGGCCTTTGTAGTTATTGGTTTCGAGTATCAGACTTGCGAAAATTTTGATGGTTTCTCAACCATTCCTTACCTTCAAACACCCATATCTCGCGAACAGAATGACGAACTCGAGAAATTCCTGTTGTATCTGAAAGTAGAAACTCGCCCGATTACAATGGTGTGTGTACTTTTCCCCTAGGCCATTCCTGTTATTGGTTTCCAGTATCAGAATTTCGAAAATTTTGATGGTTTCTCAAGCATTCCTTAACTTCAAACTCCCGTATCTCGCGAACGGATTGACGAACACGAGAAATTCCGGTTGCATCTGGAAGAAGAGACTCTCCCGATTACAAAGGTATGTGTACTTTTCCCCTAGGTCATTCCAGTTATTCGTTTCTAGCATCAGAATTGCGAAAATTTTGATGGTTTCTCAACCATTCCTTAACTTCAAACTCCCATATCTCGCGAACGGATTGACATACTCGAGAAATTCCTGTGGCATCTGAAAGTAGAAACTCGCCCAATTACAAAGGTATGTGTATTTTTTCCCTAGGCCACAGTAGTTATTGGTTTCTAGTATCAGACTTGCGAAAATTGTGATTGTTTCTCAACCATTCCTTAACTTCAAACTCCCATATCTCGCGAACGGATTGACGAACACGAGAAATTCCGGTTGCATCTGGAAGAAGAAACTCTCCCGATTACAACGGTATGTGTATTTTTCCCCTAAGCCTTTGTAGTTATTGGTTTCGAGAATCAGACTTGCGAAAATGTTGATGGTTTCTCAACCGTTCCTTAATTTCAAACTCCCATATCTCGCGAACGGATTGACGAGATCTAGAAATTCCTGTTGCATCTGAAAGTAGAAACTCGCCCGATTACAAGGGTATGTGTATTTTTCCCCTAGGCCTTTGTAGTTATTGGTTTCGAGTATCAGACTTGCGAAAATTTTGTTGGTTTCTCAACCATTCCTTACCTTCAAACACCCATATCTCGCGAACAGAATGACGAACTCGAGGAATTCCTGTTGTATCTGAAAGTAGAAACTCGCCCGATTACAATGGTGTGTGTACTTTTCCCCTAGGCCATTCCTGTTATTGGTTTCCAGTATCAGACTTTCGAAAATTTTGATGGTTTCTCAAGCATTCCTTAACTTCAAACTCCCATATCTCGCGAACGGATTGACGAACTCGAGAAATTCCTCTTGCATCTGAAAGTAGAAACTCGTCCGATTACAACGGTATGTGTATTTTTGCCCTAGGCAATAGTAGTTATTGGTTTCGAGTATCAGACTTGCGAAAATTTTGATGGTTTCTCAACCATTCCTTAGCTTCAAACTCCCATATCTCGCGAACGGATTGGCGAACTCGAGAAATTCCTGTTGCATCTGAAAGCAGAAACTCGTCCGATTACATCGGTATGTGTATTTTTGCCCTTGGCCATAGTAGTTATTGGTTTCGAGTATCAGACTTGCGAAAATTTTGATGGTTTCTCAAGCATTCCTTAACTTCAAATTCCCATATCTCGCGAACGGATTGACGAACTCGATTATTTCCTGTTGCATCTGAAAGTAGAAAGTCGACCGATTACAATGGTGTGTGTACTTTTCCCCCAGGTCATTCCAGTTATTCGTTTCTAGTATCAGACTTGCGAAAATTTTGATGGTTTCTCAACAATTCCTTAACTTCAAACACCCATATCTCGCGAACGGAATGACGAACTCGAGAAATTCCTGTTGTATCTGAAAGTAGAAACTCGCCCGATTACAATGGTATGTGTATTTTTCCCCTAGGCCATTCCTGTTATTGGTTTCCAGTGTCAGACTTGCGAAAATTTTGATGGTTTCTCAACCATTCCTTAACTTCAAACTCCCATATCTGCCGAACGGATTGACTTGCTCGAGAAATTCCTGTTGCATCTGAAAGTAGAAACTCGCCCGATTACAAAGGTATGTGTATTTTTCCCCTAGGCCTTTGTAGTTATTGGTTTCGAGTATCAGACTTGCGAAAATTTTTATGGTTTCTCAACCATTCCTTAACTTCAAACTCCCATATCTCGCGAACGGATTGACGAGCTGGATTATTTCCTGTTGCATCTGAAAGTAGAAAGTCGTCCGATTACTATGGTTTGTGTACTTTTCCCCTAGGTCATTCCAGTTATTCGTTTCTAGTATCAGACTTGCGAAAATTTTGATGGTTTCTCAACCATTCCTTACCTTCAAACACCCATATCTCGCGAACGAAATGACGAACTCGAGAAATTCCTGTTGTATCTGAAAGTAGAAACTCGCCCGATTACAATGGTATGTGTATTTTTCCCCTAGGCCATTCCTGTTATTGGTTTCCAGTATCAGACTTGCGAAAATTTTGATGGTTTCTCAACCATTCCTTAACTTCAAACTCCCATATCTGCCGAACGGATTGACGGGCTCGAGAAATTCCTATTGCATCTGAAAGTAGAAACTCGCCCGATTACAATAGTGTGTGTACTTTTCCCCTAGGCCATTCCAGTTATTCGTTTCTAGCATCAGAATTGCGAAAATTTTGATGGTTTCTCAAGCATTCCTTAACTCCAAACTCCCATATCTCGCGAACGGATTGACGAACTCGATTATTTCCTGTTGCATCTGAAAGTAGAAAATCGCCCCATTACAATGGTGTGTGTACTTTTCCCCTAGGCCATTCCAGTTATTGGTTTCGAGTATCACACTTGCGAAAATTTTGATGGTTTGTCAACCATTCCTTAACTTCAAACTCCCATATCTCGCGAACGGATTGACGAACTCGAGAAATTCCTGTTGCATCTGGAAGAAGAGACTCTCCCGATTACAACGGTATGTGTATTTTTGCCCTAGGCCATAGTAGTTATTGGTTTCCAGTACCAGACTTGCGCAAATTTTTATCGTTTCTCAACCATTCCTTAACTCCAACTCCCATATTTCGCAAACGGATTGACGAATCCGAAAAATTTCTGTTGCATCTGAAAACAGATACTCTCCCGATTACAACGCTATGTGTATTTTTCCCCTAGGCCATTGTAGTTATTGGTTTCGAGTATCAGACTTGCGAAAATTTTGATGGTTTCTCAACCATTCCTTACCTTCAAACACCCATATCTCGCGAACGGAATGACAAACTCGAGAAATTCCTGTTGTATCTGAAAGTAGAAACTCCCCCGATTACAATAGTGTGTGTACTTTTCCCCTAGGTCATTCCAGTTATTCGTTTCTAGCATCAGAATTGCGAAAATTTTGATGGTTTCTCAACCATTCCTTAACTTCAAACTCCCATATCTCGCGAACGGAGTGACGAACTCGAGAAATTCCTGTTGCATCTGAAAGTAGAAACTCGCCCAATTACAAAGGTATGTGTATTTTTCCCCTAGGCCATAGTAGTTATTGGTTTCGAGTATCAGACTTGCGAAAATTTTGATGGTTTCTCAAGCATTCCTTAACTTCAAACTCCCATATGTCGCGAACGTATTGACATACTCGAGAAGTTCCTGTGGCATCTGAAAGTAGAAACTCGCCCAATTACAAAGGTATGTGTATTTTTTCCCTAGGCCACAGTAGTTATTGGTTTCGAGTATCAGACTTTCGAAAATTGTGATTGTTTCTCAACCATTCCTTAACTTCAAACTCCCATATCTCGCGAACGGATTGACGAACACGAGAAATTCCGGTTGCATCTGGAAGAAGAAACTCTCCCGATTACAACGGTATGTGTATTTTTCCCCTAAGCCTTTGTAGTTATTGGTTTCGAGTATCAGACTTGCGAAAATGTTGATGGTTTCTCAACCGTTCCTTAATTTCAAACTCCCATATCTCGCGAACGGATTGACGAGATCTAGACATTCCTGTTGCATCTGAAAGTAGAAACTCGCCCGATTACAAGGGTATGTGTATTTTTCCCCTAGGCCTTTGTAGTTATTGGTTTCGAGTATCAGACTTGCGAAAATTTTGATGGTTTCTCAACCATTCCTTACCTTCAAACACCCATATCTCGCGAACAGAATGACGAACTCGAGAAATTCCTGTTGTATCTGAAAGTAGAAACTCGCCCGATTACAATGGTGTGTGTACTTTTCCCCTAGGCCATTCCTGTTATTGGTTTCCAGTTTCAGACTTTCGAAAATTTTGACGGTTTCTCAAGCATTCCTTAACTTCAAACTCCCATATCTCGCGAACGGATTGACGAACTCGAGAAATTCCTCTTGCATCTGAAAGTAGAAACTCGTCCGATTACAACGGTATGTGTATTTTTGCCCTAGGCCATAGTAGTTTTTGGTTTCGTGTATCAGACTTGCGAAAATTTTGATGGTTTCTCAACCATTCCTTAGCTTCAAACTCCCATATCTCGCGAACGGATTGACGATCTCGAGAAATTCCTATTGCATCTGATGGTAGAAACTCGCCCGATTACGAAGGTGTGTGTATTTTTGCCCTAGGCCGTTCCAGTTATTGGTTTCGAGTATCAGACCAGCGAAAATTTTGATGGTTTCTCAACCATTCCTTACCTTCAAACACCCATATCTCGCGAACGGAATGACGACCTCGAGAAATTCCTGTTGCATCTGAAAGTAGAAACTCGCCCGATTACAATGTTGTGTGTACTTTTCCCCTAGGCAATTCCAGTTATTGGTTTCGAGTATCAGACTTGCGAAAATTTTGATAGTTTCTCAAGCATTCCTTAACTTCAAATTCCCATATCTCGCGAACGGATTGACGAACTCGATTATTTCCTGTTGCATCTGAAAGTAGAAAGTCGACCGATTACAATGGTGTGTGTACTTTTCCCCCAGGTCATTCCAGTTATTCGT
The DNA here is from genome assembly GCF_051014685.1 of Ptiloglossa arizonensis. Taxonomy (NCBI): domain Eukaryota; kingdom Metazoa; phylum Arthropoda; class Insecta; order Hymenoptera; family Colletidae; genus Ptiloglossa; species Ptiloglossa arizonensis. Next base: position 28,442 of record NW_027479265.1, on the reverse strand, counting down.
TTCTAGCATCAGAATTGCGAAAATTTTGATGGTTTCTCAACCATTGCTTAACATCAAACTCCCATATCTCGCGAACGGATTGACGAACTCGAGAAACTCCTGTTGCATCTGAAAGTAGAAACACGCCCGATTACAAAGGTATGTGTATTTTTCCCCTAGGCCATAGTAGTTATTGGTTTCGAGTATCAGACTTGTGAAAATTGCGATGGTCTCTCAACCATTCCTTAACTTCAAACACCCATATCTCGCGAACGGATTGACGAACTCGAGGAATTCCTGTTGCATCTGAAAGTAGAAACTCGCCCCATTACAATGGTGTGTGTACTTTTCCCCTAGGCCATTCCAGTTATTGGTTTCGCTTATCACACTTGCGAAGTTTTTGATGGTTTGTCAACCATTCCTTAACTTCAAACTCCCATATCTCGCGAACGGATTGACGAACTCGAGAAATTCCTGTTGTATCTGAAAGTAGAAACTCGCCCCATTACAATGGTGTGTGTACTTTTCCCCCAGGTCATTCCGGTTATTCGTTTCTAGCATCAGAATTGCGAAAATTTTGGTGGTTTCTCAACCGTTCCTTAATTTCAAACTCCCATATCTCGCGAACGGATTGACGAACTCGAGAAATTCCTGTTGCATCTGAAAGCAGAAACTCGTCCGATTACATCGGTATGTGTATTTTTGCCCTTGGCCATAGTAGTTATTGGTTTCGAGTATCAGACTTGCGAAAATTTTGATGGTTTCTCAAGCATTCCTTAACTTCAAATTCCCATATCTCGCGAACGGATTGACGAACTCGATTATTTCCTGTTGCATCTGAAAGTAGAAAGTCGACCGATTACAACGGTGTGTGTACTTTTCCCCCAGGTCATTCCAGTTATTCGTTTCTAGTATCAGACTTGCGAAAATTTTGATGGTTTCTCAACCATTCCTTACCTTCAAACACCCATATCTCGCGAACGGAATGACGAACTCGAGAAATTCCTGTTGTATCTGAAAGTAGAAACTCGCCCGATTACAATGGTATGTGTATTTTTCCCCTAGGCCATTCCTGTTATTGGTTTCCAGTATCAGACTTGCGAAAATTTTGATGGTTTCTCAACCATTCCTTAACTTCAAACTCCCATATCTGCCGAACGGATTGACGTGCTCGAGAAATTCCTGTTGCATCTGAAAGTAGAAACTCGCCCGATTACAAAGGTATGTGTATTTTTCCCCTAGGCCTTTGTAGTTATTGGTTTCGAGTATCAGACTTGCGAAAATTTTTATGGTTTCTCAACCATTCCTTAACTTCAAACTCCCATATCTCGCGAACGGATTGACAAGCTGGATTATTTCCTGTTGCATCTGAAAGTAGAAAGTCGTCCGATTACTATGGTTTGTGTACTTTTCCCCTAGGTCATTCCAGTTATTCGTTTCTAGTATCAGACTTGCGAAAATTTTGATGGTTTCTCAACCATTCCTTACCTTCAAACACCCATATCTCGCGAACGAAATGACGAACTCGAGAAATTCCTGTTGTATCTGAAAGTAGAAACTCGCCCGATTACAATGGTATGTGTATTTTTCCCCTAGGCCATTCCTGTTATTGGTTTCCAGTATCAGACTTGCGAAAATTTTGATGGTTTCTCAACCATTCCTTAACTTCAAACACCCATATCTGCCGAACGGATTGACGTGCTCGAGAAATTCCTGTTGCATCTGAAAGTAGAAACTCGCCCGATTACAAAGGTATGTGTATTTTTCCCCTAGGCCTTTGTAGTTATTGGTTTCGAGAATCAGATTTGCGAAAATTTTGATGGTTTCTCAACCATTCCTTACCTTCAAACAACCATATCTCGCGAACAGAATGACGAACTCGAGAAATTCCTGTTGTATCTGAAAGTAGAAACTCGCCCGATTACAATGGTGTGTGTACTTTTCCCCTAGGCCATTCCTGTTATTGGTTTCCAGTATCAGACTTTCGAAAATTTTGATGGTTTCTCAAGCATTCCTTAACTTCAAACTCCCATATCTCGCGAACGGATTGACGAACACGAGAAATTCCGGTTGCATCTGGAAGAAGAGACTCTCCCGATTACAACGGTATGTGTATTTTTGCCCTAGGCCATAGTAGTTATTGGTTTCCAGTACCAGACTTGCGCAAATTTTTATCGTTTCTCAACCATTCCTTAACTCCAACTCCCATATTTCGCAAACGGATTGACGAATCCGAAATATTTCTGTTGCATCTGAAAACAGATACTCTCCCGATTACAACGCTATGTGTATTTTTCCCCTAGGCCATTGTAGTTATTGGTTTCGAGTATCAGACTTGCGAAAATTTTGATGGTTTCTCAACCATTCCTTACCTTCAAACACCCATACCTCGCGAACGGAATGACGAACTCGAGAAATTCCTGTTGTATCTGAAAGTAGAAACTCCCCCGATTACAATGGTGTGTGTACTTTTCCCCTAGGTCATTCCAGTTATTCGTTTCTAGCATCAGAATTGCGAAAATTTTGATGGTTTCTCAACCATTCCTTAACTTCAAACTCCCATATCTCGCGAACGGATTGACGAACACGAGAAATTCCGGTTGCATCTGGAAGAAGAAACTCTCCCGATTACAACGGTATGTGTATTTTTCCCCTAAGCCTTTGTAGTTATTGGTTTCGAGTATCAGACTTGCGAAAATGTTGATGGTTTCTCAACCGTTCCTTAATTTCAAACTCCCATATCTCGCGAACGGATTGACGAGATCTAGACATTCCTGTTGCATCTGAAAGTAGAAACTCGCCCGATTACAAGGGTATGTGTATTTTTCCCCTAGGCCTTTGTAGTTATTGGTTTCGAGTATCAGACTTGCGAAAATTTTGGTGGTTTCTCAACCATTCCTTACCTTCAAACACCCATATCTCGCGAACAGAATGTCGAACTCGAGAAATTCCTGTTGTATCTGAAAGTAGAAACTCGCCCGATTACAATGGTGTGTGTACTTTTCCCCTAGGCCATTCCTGTTATTGGTTTCCAGTTTCAGACTTTCGAAAATTTTGATGGTTTCTCAACCATTCCTTAACTTCAAACTCCCATATCTCGCGAACGGATTGACGAACTCGAGAAATTCCTGTTGCATCTGAAAGTAGAAACTCGCCCCATTACAATGGTGTGTGTACTTTTCCCCTAGGCCATTCCAGTTACTGGTTTCGAGTATCAGACTTGCGGAAATTGTGATGGTTTTTCAACCGTTCCTTAATTTCAAACTCCCATATTTCGCAAACGGATTGACGAATCCGAAAAATTTCTGTTGCATCTGAAAACAGATACTCTCCCGATTACAACGCTATGTGTATTTTTCCCCTAGGCCATTGTAGTTATTGGTTTCGAGTATCAGACTTGCGAAAATTTTGATGGTTTCTCAACCATTCCTTACCTTCAAACACCCATACCTCGCGAACGGAATGACGAACTCGAGAAATTCCTGTTGTATGTGAAAGTAGAAACTCCCCCGATTACAATGGTGTGTGTACTTTTCCCCTAGGTCATTCCAGTTATTCGTTTCTAGCATCAGAATTGCGAAAATTTTGATGGTTTCTCAACCATTCCTTAACTTCAAACTCCCATATCTCGCGAACGGATTGACGAACACGAGAAATTCCGGTTGCATCTGGAAGAAGAAACTCTCCCGATTACAACGGTATGTGTATTTTTCCCCTAAGCCTTTGTAGTTATTGGTTTCGAGTATCAGACTTGCGAAAATGTTGATGGTTTCTCAACCGTTCCTTAATTTCAAACTCCCATATCTCGCGAACGGATTGACGAGATCTAGACATTCCTGTTGCATCTGAAAGTAGAAACTCGCCCGATTACAAGGGTATGTGTATTTTTCCCCTAGGCCTTTGTAGTTATTGGTTTCGAGTATCAGACTTGCGAAAATTTTGGTGGTTTCTCAACCATTCCTTACCTTCAAACACCCATATCTCGCGAACAGAATGTCGAACTCGAGAAATTCCTGTTGTATCTGAAAGTAGAAACTCGCCCGATTACAATGGTGTGTGTACTTTTCCCCTAGGCCATTCCTGTTATTGGTTTCCAGTTTCAGACTTTCGAAAATTTTGATGGTTTCTCAACCATTCCTTAACTTCAAACTCCCATATCTCGCGAACGGATTGACGAACTCGAGAAATTCCTGTTGCATCTGAAAGTAGAAACTCGCCCCATTACAATGGTGTGTGTACTTTTCCCCTAGGCCATTCCAGTTACTGGTTTCGAGTATCAGACTTGCGGAAATTGTGATGGTTTTTCAACCGTTCCTTAATTTCAAACTCCCATATTTCGCAAACGGATTGACGAATCCGAAAAATTTCTGTTGCATCTGAAAACAGATACTCTCCCGATTACAACGCTATGTGTATTTTTCCCCTAGGCCATTGTAGTTATTGGTTTCGAGTATCAGACTTGCGAAAATTTTGATGGTTTCTCAACCATTCCTTACCTTCAAACACCCATACCTCGCGAACGGAATGACGAACTCGAGAAATTCCTGTTGTATGTGAAAGTAGAAACTCCCCCGATTACAATGGTGTGTGTACTTTTCCCCTAGGTCATTCCAGTTATTCGTTTCTAGCATCAGAATTGCGAAAATTTTGATGGTTTCTCAACCATTCCTTAACTTCAAACTCCCATATCTCGCGAACGGATTGACGAACACGAGAAATTCCGGTTGCATCTGGAAGAAGAAACTCTCCCGATTACAACGGTATGTGTATTTTTCCCCTAAGCCTTTGTAGTTATTGGTTTCGAGTATCAGACTTGCGAAAATGTTGATGGTTTCTCAACCGTTCCTTAATTTCAAACTCCCATATCTCGCGAACGGATTGACGAGATCTAGACATTCCTGTTGCATCTGAAAGTAGAAACTCGCCCGATTACAAGGGTATGTTTATTTTTCCCCTAGGCCTTTGTAGTTATTGGTTTCGAGTATCAGACTTGCGAAAATTTTGGTGGTTTCTCAACCATTCCTTACCTTCAAACACCCATATCTCGCGAACAGAATGTCGAACTCGAGAAATTCCTGTTGTATCTGAAAGTAGAAACTCGCCCGATTACAATGGTGTGTGTACTTTTCCCCTAGGCCATTCCTGTTATTGGTTTCCAGTTTCAGACTTTCGAAAATTTTGATGGTTTCTCAACCATTCCTTAACTTCAAACTCCCATATCTCGCGAACGGATTGACGAACTCGAGAAATTCCTGTTGCATCTGAAAGTAGAAACTCGCCCCATTACAATGGTGTGTGTACTTTTCCCCTAGGCCATTCCAGTTACTGGTTTCGAGTATCAGACTTGCGGAAATTGTGATGGTTTTTCAACCGTTCCTTAATTTCAAACTCCCATATTTCGCAAACGGATTGACGAATCCGAAAAATTTCTGTTGCATCTGAAAACAGATACTCTCCCGATTACAACGCTATGTGTATTTTTCCCCTAGGCCATTGTAGTTATTGGTTTCGAGTATCAGACTTGCGAAAATTTTGATGGTTTCTCAACCATTCCTTACCTTCAAACACCCATATCTCGCGAACGGAATGACAAACTCGAGAAATTCCTGTTGTATCTGAAAGTAGAAACTCCCCCGATTACAATAGTGTGTGTACTTTTCCCCTAGGTCATTCCAGTTATTCGTTTCTAGCATCAGAATTGCGAAAATTTTGATGGTTTCTCAACCATTCCTTAACTTCAAACTCCCATATCTCGCGAACGGATTGACGAACTCGAGAAATTCCTGTTGCATCTGAAAGTAGAAACTCGCCCCATTACAATGGTGTGTGTACTTTTCCCCTAGGCCATTCCAGTTACTGGTTTCGAGTATCAGACTTGCGGAAATTGTGATGGTTTTTCAACCGTTCCTTAATTTCAAACTCCCATATCTCGCGAACGGATTGACGAGCTCGAGAAATTCCTGTTGCATCTGATAGTAGAAAGTCGTCCGATTACAACGGTGTGTGTACTTTTCCCCCAGGTCATTCCGGTTATTCGTTTCTAGCATCAGAATTGCGAAAATTTTGGTGGTTTCTCAACCGTTCCTTAATTTCAAACTCCCATATCTCGCGAACGGATTGACGAAATCGAGAAATTCCTGTTGCATCTGAAAGCAGAAACTCGTCCGATTACATCGGTATGTGTATTTTTCCCCTAGGTCATTCCAGTTATTCGTTTCTAGTATCAGACTTGCGAAAATTTTGATTGTTTCTCAACCATTCCTTACGTTCAAACACCCATATCTCGCGAACGAAATGACGAACTCGAGAAATTCCTGTTGTATCTGAAAGTAGAAACTCGCCCGATTACAATGGTATGTGTATTTTTCCCCTAGGCCATTCCTGTTATTGGTTTCCAGTATCAGACTTGCGAAAATTTTGATGGTTTCTCAACCATTCCTTAACTTCAAACACCCATATCTGCCGAACGGATTGACGTGCTCGAGAAATTCCTGTTGCATCTGAAAGTAGAAACTCGCCCGATTACAAAGGTATGTGTATTTTTCCCCTAGGCCTTTGTAGTTATTGGTTTCGAGAATCAGATTTGCGAAAATTTTGATGGTTTCTCAACCATTCCTTACCTTCAAACAACCATATCTCGCGAACAGAATGACGAACTCGAGAAATTCCTGTTGTATCTGAAAGTAGAAACTCGCCCGATTACAATGGTGTGTGTACTTTTCCCCTAGGCCATTCCTGTTATTGGTTTCCAGTATCAGACTTTCGAAAATTTTGATGGTTTCTCAAGCATTCCTTAACTTCAAACTCCCATATCTCGCGAACGGATTGACGAACACGAGAAATTCCGGTTGCATCTGGAAGAAGAGACTCTCCCGATTACAACGGTATGTGTATTTTTGCCCTAGGCCATAGTAGTTATTGGTTTCCAGTACCAGACTTGCGCAAATTTTTATCGTTTCTCAACCATTCCTTAACTCCAACTCCCATATTTCGCAAACGGATTGACGAATCCGAAAAATTTCTGTTGCATCTGAAAACAGATACTCTCCCGATTACAATGGTGTGTGTACTTTTCCCCTAGGTCATTCCAGTTATTCGTTTCTAGCATCAGAATTGCGAAAATTTTGATGGTTTCTCAACCATTCCTTAACTTCAAACTCCCATATCTCGCGAACGGATTGACGAACACGAGAAATTCCGGTTGCATCTGGAAGAAGAAACTCTCCCGATTACAACGGTATGTGTATTTTTCCCCTAAGCCTTTGTAGTTATTGGTTTCGAGTATCAGACTTGCGAAAATGTTGATGGTTTCTCAACCGTTCCTTAATTTCAAACTCCCATATCTCGCGAACGGATTGACGAGATCTAGACATTCCTGTTGCATCTGAAAGTAGAAACTCGCCCGATTACAAGGGTATGTGTATTTTTCCCCTAGGCCTTTGTAGTTATTGGTTTCGAGTATCAGACTTGCGAAAATTTTGGTGGTTTCTCAACCATTCCTTACCTTCAAACACCCATATCTCGCGAACAGAATGACGAACTCGAGAAATTCCTGTTGTATCTGAAAGTAGAAACTCCCCCGATTACAATAGTGTGTGTACTTTTCCCCTAGGTCATTCCAGTTATTCGTTTCTAGCATCAGAATTGCGAAAATTTTGATGGTTTCTCAACCATTCCTTAACTTCAAACTCCCATATCTCGCGAACGGATTGACGAACTCGAGAAATTCCTGTTGCATCTGAAAGTAGAAACTCGCCCCATTACAGTGGTGTGTGTACTTTTCCCCTAGGCCATTCCAGTTACTGGTTTCGAGTATCAGACTTGCGGAAATTGTGATGGTTTTTCAACCGTTCCTTAATTTCAAACTCCCATATCTCGCGAACGGATTGACGAGCTCGAGAATTTCCTGTTGCATCTGATAGTAGAAAGTCGTCCGATTACAACGGTGTGTGTACTTTTCCCCCAGGTCATTCCGGTTATTCGTTTCTAGCATCAGAATTGCGAAAATTTTGGTGGTTTCTCAACCGTTCCTTAATTTCAAACTCCCATATCTCGCGAACGGATTGACGAAATCGAGAAATTCCTGTTGCATCTGAAAGCAGAAACTCGTCCGATTACATCGGTATGTGTATTTTTGCCCTTGGCCATAGTAGTTATTGGTTTCGAGTATCAGACTTGCGAAAATTTTGATGGTTTCTCAAGCATTCCTTAACTTCAAATTCCCATATCTCGCGAACCGATTGACGAACTCGATTATTTCCTGTTGCATCTGAAAGTAGAAAGTCGACCGATTTCAATGGTGTGTGTACTTTTCCCCCAGGTCATTCCAGTTATTCGTTTCTAGTATCAGACTTGCGAAAATTTTGATGGTTTCTCAACCATTCCTTACCTTCAAACACCCATATCTCGCGAACGGAATGACGAACTCGAGAAATTCCTGTTGTATCTGAAAGTAGAAACTCGCCCGATTACAATGGTATGTGTATTTTTCCCCTAGGCCATTCCTGTTATTGGTTTCCAGTATCAGACTTGCGAAAATTTTGATGGTTTCTCAACCATTCCTTAACTTCAAACTCCCATATCTGCCGAACGGATTGACGTGCTCGAGAAATTCCTGTTGCATCTGAAAGTAGAAACTCACCCGATTACAAAGGTATGTGTATTTTTCCCCTAGGCCTTTGTAGTTATTGGTTTCGAGTATCAGACTTGCGAAAATTTTTATGGTTTCTCAACCATTCCTTAACTTCAAACTCCCATATCTCGCGAACGGATTGACGAGCTGGATTATTTCCTGTTGCATCTGAAAGTAGAAAGTCGTCCGATTACTATGGTTTGTGTACTTTTCCCCTAGGTCATTCCAGTTATTCGTTTCTAGTATCAGACTTGCGAAAATTTTGATGGTTTCTCAACCATTCCTTACCTTCAAACACCCATATCTCGCGAACGAAATGACGAACTCGAGAAATTCCTGTTGTATCTGAAAGTAGAAACTCGCCCGATTACAATGGTATGTGTATTTTTCCCCTAGGCCATTCCTGTTATTGGTTTCCAGTATCAGACTTGCGAAAATTTTGATGGTTTCTCAACCATTCCTTAACTTCAAACACCCATATCTGCCGAACGGATTGACGTGCTCGAGAAATTCCTGTTGCATCTGAAAGTAGAAACTCGCCCGATTACAAAGGTATGTGTATTTTTCCCCTAGGCCATTGTAGTTATTGGTTTCGAGTATCAGACTTGCGAAAATTTTGATGGTTTCTCAACCATTCCTTACCTTCAAACACCCATACCTCGCGAACGGAATGACGAACTCGAGAAATTCCTGTTGTATCTGAAAGTAGAAACTCCCCCGATTACAATGGTGTGTGTACTTTTCCCCTAGGTCATTCCAGTTGTTCGTTTCTAGCATCAGAATTGCGAAAATTTTGATGGTTTCTCAACCATTCCTTAACTTCAAACTCCCATATCTCGCGAACGGATTGACGAACTCGAGAAATTCCTGTTGCATCTGAAAGTAGAAACTCGCCCAATTACAAAGGTATGTGTATTTTTCCCCTAGGCCATAGTAGTTATTGGTTTCGAGTATCAGACTTGCGAAAATTTTGATGGTTTCTCAAGCATTCCTTAACTTCAAACTCCCATATGTCGCGAACGGATTGACATACTCGAGAAGTTCCTGTTGCATCTGAAAGCAGAAACTCGTCCGATTACAACTGTATGTGTATTTTTGCCCTAGGCCATAGTAGTTATTGGTTTCGAGTATCAGACTTGCGAAAATTTTGATGGTTTCCCAACCATTCCTTAACTTCAAACTCCGATAACTCGCGAACGGATTGGCGAACTCGAGAAATTCCTGTTGCACTTGAAAGTAGAAACTTGCCCGATTACAGAGGTATGTGTATCTTTCTCCTAGGCCTTTGTAGTTATTGGTTTCGAGTATCAGACTTGCGAATATTTTGATGGTTTCTCAAGCATTCCTTAACTTCAAACTCCCATATCTCGCGAACGGATTGACGAACTCGATTATTTCCTGTTGCATCTGAAAGTAGAAAGTCGACCGATTACAATGGTTTGTGTACTTTTTCCCTAGGTCAATCCAGTCATTCGTTTCTAGCATCAGAATTGCGAAAATTTTGATGGTTTCTCAACCATTCCTTAACTTCAAACTCCCATATCTCGCTAACGGATTGACGAACTCGAGAAATTCCTGTTGCATCTGAAAGTAGAAACTCGCCCGATTACAAAGGTATGTGTATTTTTCCCCTAGGCCATTCCAGTTATTGGTTTCGAGTATCAGACTTGCAAAAATTGTGATGGTCTCTCAACCATTCCTTAACTTCAAACTCCCATATCTCCCGAACGGATTGACGACTTCGAGAAATTCTTGTTGCATCTGAATGTAGAAAGACGCCCCATTACAATGGTGTGTGTACTTTTCCCCTAGGCCATTCCAGTTATTGGTTTCGAGTATCAGACTTGCGAAAATTTTGATGCTTTCTCAACCGTTCCTTAATTTCAAACTCCCATATCTCGCGAACGAACTGACGAACTCGAGAAATTCCTGTTGCATCTGAATGCAGAAACTCGTCCGATTACAGCGGTATGTGTATTTTTGCCCTAGGCCATAGTAGTTATTGGTTTCGAGTATCAGACTTGCGAAAATTGTGATGGTCTCTCAACCGTTCCTAAACTTCAAACTCCCATATCTCGCGAACGGATCGACGAACTCGCGGAATTCCTGTTGCATCTGATGGTAGAAACTCGCCCCATTACAATGGAGTGTGTACTTTTCCCCTAGGCCATTCCAGTTATTCGTTTCTAGCATCAGAATTGCGAAAATTTCGATGGTTTCTCAACCATTCCTTAACTTCAAACTCCCATATCTCGCTAACGGATTGACGAACTCGAGAAATTCCTGTTGCATCTGAAAGTAGAAACTCGCCCGATTACAAAGGTATGTGTATTTTTCCCCTAGGCCATTCCAGTTATTGGTTTCGAGTATCAGACTTGCGAAAATTTTGATGTTTTCTCAACCGTTCCTTAACTTCAAACTCCCATATCTCGCGAACGAATTGACGAGCACGAGAAATTCCTGTTGCATCTGAAAGCAGAAACTCGTCCGATTACAACGGTATGTGTATTTTTACCCTAGGCCATAGTAGTTATTGGTTTCGAGTATCAGACTTGCGAAAATTGTGATGGTCTCTCAATCATTCCTTAACTTCAAACTCCCATATCTCCCGAACGGATTGACGACTTCGAGAAATTCCTGTTGCATCTGAAAGTAGAAACGCGCCCCATTACAATGGTGTGTGTACTTTTCCCCTAGGCCATTCCAGTTATTGGTTTCGAGTATCAGACTTGCGAAAATTTTGATGTTTTCTCAACCGTTCCTTAATTTCAAACTCCCATATTTCGCGAACGAACTGACGAACTCGAGAAATTCCAGTTGCATCTGAAAGCAGAAACTCGTCCGATTACAACGGTATGTGTATTTTTGCCCTAGGCCATAGTAGTTATTGGTTTCGAGTGTCAGACTTGCGAAAATTGTGATGGTCTCTCAACCATTCCTTAACTTCAAACTCCCATATATCGCGAACGGATTGACGAACTCGAGGATTTCCTGTTGCATCAGAAAGTAGAAACTCGCCCAATTACAATGATGTGTGTACTTTTCCACTAGGCCATTCCAGTTATTGGTTTCGAGTATCAGTTTTGCGAAAATTTTGATGGTTTCTCAACCGTTCCTTAATTTCAAACTCCCATATCTCGCGAACGGATTGACGAGCTCGAGAAATTCCTGTTGCATCTGAAAGTATAAACTCGCCCGATTACAAAGGTATGTGTATTTTTTCCCTAGGGCTTTGTAGTTATTGGTTTCGAGTATCAGACTTGCGAAAATTTTGATGGTTTCTCAAGCATTCCTTAACTTCAAACTCCCATATCTCGCGAACGGATTAGCGAACTCGAGAAATTCCTGTTGCACTTGAAAGTAGAAACTTGCCCGATTACAGAGGTATGTGTATCTTTCTCCTAGGCCTTTGTAGTTATTGGTTTCGAGTATCAGACTTGCGAATATTTTGATGGTTTCTCAAGCATTCCTTAACTTCAAACTCCAATTATCTCGCGAACGGATTGACGAACTCGATAATTTCCTGTTGCATCTGAAAGTAGAAAGTCGACCGATTACAATGGTTTGTGTACTTTTTCCCTAGGTCATTCCAGTCATTCGTTTCTAGCATCAGAATTGCGAAAAGTTTGATGGTTTCTCAACCATTCCTTAACTTCAAACTCCCATATCTCGTTAACGGATTGACGAACTCGAGAAATTCCTGTTGCATCTGAAAGTAGAAACTCGCCCGATTACAAAGGTATGTGTATTTTTCCCCTAGGCCATTCCAGTTATTGGTTTCGAGTATCAGACTTGCGAAAATTTTGATGTTTTCTCAACCGTTCCTTAATTTCAAACTCCCATATCTCGCGAACGAATTGACGAGCACGAGAAATTCCTGTTGCATCTGAAAGCAGAATCTCGTCCGATTACAACGGTATGTGTATTTTTGCCCTAGGCCATAGTGGTTATTGGTTTCGAGTATCAGACTTGCGAAAATTGTGATGGTCTCTCAACCATTCCTTAACTTCAAACTCCCATACCTCGCGAACGGATTGACGAACTCGCGGAATTCCTGTTGCATCTGATGGTAGAAACTCGCCCCATTACAATGGTGTGTGTACTTTTCCCCTAGGCCATTCCAGTTATTGGTTTCGAGTATCAGTTTTGCGAAAATTTTGATGTTTTCTCAACCGTTCCTTAATTTCAAACTCCCATATCTCGCGAACGAACTGACGAACTCGAGAAATTCCTGTTGCATCTGAAACCAGAAACTCGTCCGATTACAACGGTATGTGTATTTTTGCCCTAGGCCATTGTAGTTATTGGTTTCGAGTATCAGACTTGCGAAAATTTTGATGGTTTCTCAACCATTCCTTAACTTCAAACTCCGATATCTCGCGAACGGATTGACGAGCTCGAGAAATTCCTGTTGCATCCGAAAGTAGAAACTCGTCCCATTAGAATGGTGTGTGTAATTTTCCCCTATGCCATTCCAGTTATTGGTTTCGACTATCAGACTTTCGAAAATTTTGATGGTTTCTCAACCATTCCTTAACTTCGAACTCCCATATCTCGCGAACGGATTGACGAACTCGAGAAATTCCTATTGCATCTGAAACCAGAAGCTCGTCCGATTACAACGGTATGTGTATTTTTGCCCTAGGCCGTAGTAGTTATTGGTTTCGTGTATCAGACTTGCGAAAATTTTGATGGTTTCTCAACCATTCCTTAACTTCAAACTCCGATATCTCGCGAACGGATTGACGAGCTCGAGAAATTCCTGTTGCATCTGAAAGTAGAAACTCGCCCCATTAGAATGGTGTGTGTAATTTTCCCCTAGGCCATTCCATTTATTGGTTTCGAGTATCAGACTTGCGAAAATTTTGATGGTTTCTCAACCATTCCTTAACTTTAAACTCCCATATCTCGCGAACGGATTGACGAGCTCGAGAAATTCCTGTTGCATCTGAAAGTATAAACCCGCCCGATTACAAAGGTATGTGTATTTTTCCCCTAGGTCATTCCAGTTAATCGATTCTAGCATCAGAATTGCGAAAATTTTGATGGTTTCTCAACCATTCCCTACCTTCAAACTCCCATATCTCGCGAACGGATTGACGAGCTCGAGAAATTCCTGTTGCATCTGAAAGTAGAAACTCGCCCGATTACAAAGGTATGTGTATTTTTCCCCTAGGTCATTCCAGTTAATCGATTCTAGCATCAGAATTGCGAAAATTTTGATGGTTTCTCAACCATTCTTTAACTTCAAACTCCGATACCTCGCGAACGGATTGGCGAACTCGAGAAGTTCCTGTCGCCTCTGAAAGTAGAAACTTGCCAGATTACAATGGAGTGTGTACTTTTCCTCCAGGCCGTTCCAGTTATTGGTTTCGAGTATCAGACTTGCGAAAATTTTGATGGTTTCTCAACCATTCCTTAACTTCAAACTCCCATATCTCGCGCACGGATTGACGAACTCGATTGTTTCCTGTTGCATCTGAAAGTAGAAAGTCTACCGATTAGAATGGTGTGTGTACTTTTCCCCTAGGTCATTCCAGTTATTCGTTTCTAGCATCAGAATTGCGAAAATTTTGATGGTTTCTCAACCATTCCTTAACTTCAAACTCCGATATCTCGCGAACGGATTGACGATCTCGAGAAATTCCTGTTGCATCTGAAACCAGAAGCTCGTCCGATTACAACGGTATGTGTATTTCTGCCCTAGGCCATAGTAGTTATTGATTTCGAGAATCACACTTGCGAAAATTTTGATGCTTTCTCAACCGCTCCTTAATTTCAAACTCCCATATCTCGCGAACGAACTGACGAACTCGAGAAATTCCTGTTGCATCTGAATGCAGAAACTCGTCCGATTACAGCGGTATGTGTCTTTTTGCCCTAGGCCATAGTTGTTATTGGTTTCGAGTATCAGACTTGCGAAAATTCTGATGGTCTCTCAACCGTTCCTTAACTTCAAACTCCCATATCTCGCGAACGGATCGTCGAACTCGCGGAATTCCTGTTGCATCTGATGGTAGAAACTCGCCCCATTACAATGGAGTGTGTACTTTTCCCCTAGGCCATTCCAGTTATTGGTTTCGAGTATCAGACTTGCGAAAATTTTGATGCTTTCTCAACCGTTCCTTAATTTCAAACTCCCATATCTCGCGAACGAACTGACGAACTCGAGAAATTCCTGTTGCATCTGAATGCAGAAACTCGTCCGATTACAGCGGTATGTGTCTTTTTGCCCTAGGCCATAGTAGTTATTGTTTTCGAGTATCAGGCTTCCGAAAATTGTGATGGTCTCACAACCATTCCTTAACTTCAAACTCCCATATATCGCGAACGGATTGACGAAGTCGAGGAATTACTGTTGCATCAGAAAGTAGAAACTCGCCCCATTACAATGGTGTGTGTACTTTTCCACTAGGCCATTCCAGTTATTGGTTTCGAGTATCACACTTGCGAAAATTTTGATGGTTTCTCAACCATTCCTTAACTTCAAACTCCCATATCTCGCGAACGGATTGACGAACTCGAGAAATTCCTGTTGCATCTGAAAGCAGAAACTCGTCCGATTACAACGGTATGTGTATTTTTGCCCTAGGGCATAGTAGTTATTGGTTTCGAGTATCAGACTTGCGAAAATGGTGATGGTCTCTCAACCATTCATTAACTTCAAACTCCCATATCTCGCGAACGGATTGACGAGCTCGAGGAATTCCTGTTTCATCAGAAAGTAGAAACTCGCCCCATTTCAATGGTGTGTGTACTTTTCCCCTAGGCCAATCCAGTTATTGGTTTCGAGTATCAGTTTTGCGAAAATTTTGATGGTTTCTCAACCATTCCTTAACTTCAAACTCCCATATCTCGCGAACGATTGACGAGCTCGAGAAATTCCTGTTGCATCTGAAAGTATAAACTCGCCCGATTAGAAAGGTATGTGTATTTTTCCCCTAGGCCTTTGTAGTTATTGGTTTCGAGTATCAGACTTGCGAGAATTTTGATGGTTTCTCAAGCATTCCTTAACTTCAAACTCCGATACCTCGCGAACGGATTGGCGAACTCGATTACTTCCTGTCGCATCTGAAAGTAGAAAGTCGACCGATTACAATGGTGTGTGTACTTTTTCCCTAGGACATTCCAGTTATTCGTTTCTAGCATCAGAATTGCGAAAATTTTGATGGTTTCTCAAGCATTCCTTAACTTCAAACTCCCATATCTCGCGAACGGATTGACGAACTCGAGAAATTCCTGTTGCATCTGAAATTATAAACTCGCCCGATTACAAAGGTATGTGTATTTTTCCCCTAGGGCTTTGTAGTTATTGGTTTCGAGTATCAGACTTGCGAAAATTTTGATGGTCTCACAACCATACCTTAACTTCAAACTCCCATATCTCGCGAACGGATTGACGAACTCGATTACTTCCTGTCGCATCTGAAAGTAGAAAGTCGACCGATTACAATGGTGTGTGTACTTTTTCCCTAGGTCATTCCAGTTATTCGTTTCTAGCATCAGAATTGCGAAAATTTTGATGGTTTCTCAAGCATTCCTTAACTTCAAACTCCCATATCTCGCGAACGGATTGACGAACTCGAGAAATTCCTGTTGCATCTGAAAGTATAAACTCGCCCGATTACAAAGGTATGTGTATTTTTCCCCTAGGGCTTTGTAGTTATTGGTTTCGAGTATCAGACTTGCGAAAATTTTGATGGTTTCTCTAGCATTCCTTAACTTCAAACTCCCATATCTCGCGAACGGATTGACGAACTCGAGAAATTCCTGTTGCATCTGAAAGTAGAAGCTCGCCCCATTAGAATGATGTGTGTAATTTTCCCCTAGGCCATTCCAGTTATTGGTTTCGAGTATCAGACTTGCCAAGATTTTGATGGTTTCTCAACCATTCCTTAACTTCAAACTCCCATATTTCGCGAACGGATTGACGAACTCGCGGAATTCCTGTTGCATCAGAAAGTAGAAACTCGCCCCATTACAATGGTGTGTGTACTTTTCCCCTAGGCCATTCCAGTTATTGGTTTCGAGTAGCACACTTGCGAAAATTTTGATGGTTTCTCAACCATTCCTTAATTTCAAACTCCCATACCTCGCGAACGAATTGACGAACTCGAGAAATTCCTGTTGCATCTGAAAGCAGAAACTCGTCCGATTACAACTGTATGTGTATTTTTGCCCTAGGCCATAGTAGTTATTGGTTTCGAGTATCAGACTTGCGAAAATTTTTATGGTTTCCCAACCATTCCTTAACTTCAAACTCCGATAACTCGCGAACGGATTGGCGAACTCGAGAAATTCCTGTTGCACTTGAAAGTAGAAACTTGCCCGATTACAGAGGTATGTGTATCTTTCTCCTAGGCCTTTGTAGTTATTGGTTTCGAGTATCAGACTTGCGAATATTTTGATGGTTTCTCAACCATTCCTTAATTTCAAACTCCCATACCTCGCGAACGAATTGACGAACTCGAGAAATTCCTGTTGCATCTGAAAGCAGAAACTCGTCCGATTACAACTGTATGTGTATTTTTGCCCTAGGCCATAGTAGTTATTGGTTTCGAGTGTCAGACTTGCGAAAATTTTGATGGTTTCCCAACCATTCCTTAACTTCAAACTCCGATAACTCGCGAACGGATTGGCGAACTCGAGAAATTCCTGTTGCATCTGAAAGTAGAAACTCGCCCGATTACAAAGGTATGTGTATTTTTCCCCTAGGCCATTCCAGTTATTGGTTTCGAGTATCAGACTTGCAAAAATTGTGATGGTCTCTCAACCATTCCTTAACTTCAAACTCCCATATCTCCCGAACGGATTGACGACTTCGAGAAATTCTTGTTGCATCTGAAAGTAGAAAGACGCCCCATTACAATGGCGTGTGTACTTTTCCCCTAGGCCATTCCAGTTATTGGTTTCGAGTATCAGACTTGCGAAAATTTTGATGCTTTCTCAACCGTTCCTTAATTTCAAACTCCCATATCTCGCGAACGAACTGACGAACTCGAGAAATTCCTGTTGCATCTGAATGCAGAAACTCGTCCGATTACAGCGGTATGTGTCTTTTTGCCCTAGGCCATAGTAGTTATTGGTTTCGAGTATCAGACTTGCGAAAATTTTGATGCTTTCTCAACCGTTCCTTAATTTCAAACTCCCATATCTCGCGAACGAACTGACGAACTCGAGAAATTCCTGTTGCATCTGAATGCAGAAACTCGTCCGATTACAGCGGTATGTGTCTTTTTGCCCTAGGCCATAGTAGTTATTGGTTTCGAGTATCAGACTTGCGAAAATTGTGATGGTCTCTCAACCGTTCCTTAACTTCAAACTCCCATATCTCGCGAACGGATCGTCGAACTCGCGGAATTCCTGTTGCATCTGATGGTAGAAACTCGCCCCATTACAATGGAGTGTGTACTTTTCCCCTAGGCCATTCCAGTTATTGGTTTCGAGTATCAGACTTGCGAAAATTTTGATGGTTTCTCAAGCATTCCTTAACTTCAAACTCCCATATCTCGCGAACGGATTGACGAACTCGAGAAATTCCTGTTGCATCTGAAAGTAGAAGCTCGCCCCATTAGAATGATGTGTGTAATTTTCCCCTAGGCCA
The DNA here is from genome assembly GCF_051014685.1 of Ptiloglossa arizonensis. Classification (NCBI taxonomy): domain Eukaryota; kingdom Metazoa; phylum Arthropoda; class Insecta; order Hymenoptera; family Colletidae; genus Ptiloglossa; species Ptiloglossa arizonensis. The sequence goes on along the minus strand of NW_027479265.1, from coordinate 10,227 downwards.
TTCCAGTTATTGGTTTCGAGTATCAGACTTGCCAAGATTTTGATGGTTTCTCAACCATTCCTTAACTTCAAACTCCCATATCTCGCGAACGGATTGACGAACTCGCGGAATTCCTGTTGCATCAGAAAGTAGAAACTCGCCCCATTACAATGGTGTGTGTACTTTTCCCCTAGGCCATTCCAGTTATTGGTTTCGAGTAGCACACTTGCGAAAATTTTGATGGTCTCTCAACCATTCCTTAACTTCAAACTCCCATATCTCCCGAACGGATTGACGACTTCGAGAAATTCTTGTTGCATCTGAAAGTAGAAAGACGCCCCATTACAATGGTGTGTGTACTTTTCCCCTAGGCCATTCCAGTTATTGGTTTCGAGTATCAGACTTGCGAAAATTTTGATGCTTTCTCAACCGTTCCTTAATTTCAAACTCCCATATCTCGCGAACGAACTGACGAACTCGAGAAATTCCTGTTGCATCTGAATGCAGAAACTCGTCCGATTACAGCGGTATGTGTCTTTTTGCCCCAGGCCATAGTAGTTATTGGTTTCGAGTATCAGACTTGCGAAAATTGTGATGGTCTCTCAACCGTTCCTTAACTTCAAACTCCCATATCTCGCGAACGGATCGACGAACTCGCGGAATTCCTGTTGCATCTGATGGTAGAAACTCGCCCCATTACAATGGAGTGTGTACTTTTCCCCTAGGCTATTCCAGTTATTCGTTTCTAGCATCAGAATTGCGAAAATTTCGATGGTTTCTCAACCATTCCTTAACTTCAAACTCCCATATCTCGCTAACGGATTGACGAACTCGAGAAATTCCTGTTGCATCTGAAAGTAGAAACTCGCCCGATTACAAAGGTATGTGTATTTTTCCCCTAGGCCATTCCAGTTATTGGTTTCGAGTATCAGACTTGCGAAAATTTTGATGTTTTCTCAACCGTTCCTTAACTTCAAACTCCCATATCTCGCGAACGAATTGACGAGCACGAGAAATTCCTGTTGCATCTGAAAGCAGAAACTCGTCCGATTACAACGGTATGTGTATTTTTGCCCTAGGCCATAGTAGTTATTGGTTTCGAGTATCAGACTTGCGAAAATTGTGATGGTCTCTCAATCATTCCTTAACTTCAAACTCCCATATCTCCCGAACGGATTGACGACTTCGAGAAATTCCTGTTGCATCTGAAAGTAGAAACGCGCCCCATTACAATGGTGTGTGTACTTTTCCCCTAGGCCATTCCAGTTATTGGTTTCGAGTATCAGACTTGCGAAAATTTTGATGTTTTCTCAACCGTTCCTTAATTTCAAACTCCCATATCTCGCGAACGAACTGACGAACTCGAGAAATTCCAGTTGCATCTGAAAGCAGAAACTCGTCCGATTACAACGGTATGTGTATTTTTGCCCTAGGCCATAGTAGTTATTGGTTTCGAGTGTCAGACTTGCGAAAATTGTGATGGTCTCTCAACCATTCCTTAACTTCAAACTCCCATATATCGCGAACGGATTGACGAACTCGAGGATTTCCTGTTGCATCAGAAAGTAGAAACTCGCCCAATTACAATGGTGTGTGTACTTTTCCACTAGGCCATTCCAGTTATTGGTTTCGTATATCAGTTTTGCGAAAATTTTGATGTTTTCTCAACCGTTCCTTAATTTCAAACTCCCATATCTCGCGAACGAACTGACGAACTCGAGAAATTCCAGTTGCATCTGAAAGCAGAAACTCGTCCGATTACAACGGTATGTGTATTTTTGCCCTAGGCCATAGTAGTTATTGGTTTCGAGTATCAGACTTGCGAAAATTTTGATGGTCTCTCAACCATTCCTTAACTTCAAACTCCCATATCTCGCGAACGGATTGACGAACTCGAGGATTTCCTGTTGCATCAGAAAGTAGAAACTCGCCCAATTACAATGGTGTGTGTACTTTTCCACTAGGCCATTCCAGTTATTGGTTTCGAGTATCAGTTTTGCGAAAATTTTGATGTTTTCTCAACCGTTCCTTAATTTCAAACTCCCATATCTCGCGAACGAACTGACGAACTCGAGAAATTCCAGTTGCATCTGAAAGCAGAAACTCGTCCGATTACAACGGTATGTGTATTTTTGCCCTAGGCCATAGTAGTTATTGGTTTCGAGTATCAGACTTGCGAAAATTTTGATGGTCTCTCAACCATTCCTTAACTTCAAACTCCCATATCTCGCGAACGGATTGACGAACTCGATTATTTCCTGTTGCATCTGAAAGTAGAAAGTCGACCGATTACAATGGTTTGTGTACTTTTTCCCTAGGTCATTCCAGTCATTCGTTTCTAGCATCAGAATTGCGAAAAGTTTGATGGTTTCTCAACCATTCCTTAACTTCAAACTCCCATATCTCGCGAACGGATTGACGAACTCGAGAAATTCCTGTTGCATCTGAAAGTAGAAGCTCGCCCCATTAGAATGATGTGTGTAATTTTCCCCTAGGCCATTCCAGTTATTGGTTTCGAGTATCAGACTTGCCAAGATTTTGATGGTTTCTCAACCATTCCTTAACTTCAAACTCCCATATCTCGCGAACGGATTGACGAACTCGCGGAATTCCTGTTGCATCAGAAAGTAGAAACTCGCCCCATTACAATGGTGTGTGTACTTTTCCCCTAGGCCATTCCAGTTATTGGTTTCGAGTAGCACACTTGCGAAAATTTTGATGGTTTCTCAACCATTCCTTAATTTCAAACTCCCATACCTCGCGAACGAATTGACGAACTCGAGAAATTCCTGTTGCATCTGAAAGCAGAAACTCGTCCGATTACAACTGTATGTGTATTTTTGCCCTAGGCCATAGTAGTTATTGGTTTCGAGTATCAGACTTGCGAACATTTTTATGGTTTCCCAACCATTCCTTAACTTCAAACTCCGATAACTCGCGAACGGATTGGCGAACTCGAGAAATTCCTGTTGCACTTGAAAGTAGAAACTTGCCCGATTACAGAGGTATGTGTATCTTTCTCCTAGGCCTTTGTAGTTATTGGTTTCGAGTATCAGACTTGCGAATATTTTGATGGTTTCTCAACCATTCCTTAATTTCAAACTCACATACCTCGCGAACGAATTGACGAACTCGAGAAATTCTGTTGCATCTGAAAGCAGAAACTCGTCCGATTACAACTGTATGTGTATTTTTGCCTAGGCCATAGTAGTTATTGGTTTCGAGTATCAGACTTGCGAAAATTTTGATGTTTCCCAACCTTCCTTAACTTCAAACTCCGATAACTCGCGAACGGATTGGCGAACTCGAGAAATTCCTGTTGCAATCTGAAAGTAGAAACTCGCCCGATTACAAAGGTATGTGTATTTTTCCCCTAGGCCATTCCAGTTATTGGTTTCGAGTATCAGACTTGCAAAAATTGTGATGGTCTCTCACCATTCCTTAACTTCAAACTCCCATATCTCCCGAACGGATTGACGACCTTCGAGAAATTCTTGTTGCATCTGAAGTAGAAAGACGCCCCATTACAATGGTGTGTGTACTTTTTCCCCTAGGCCATTCCAGTATTGGTTTCGAGTATCAGACTTGCGAAAATTTTGATGCTTTCTCAACCGTTCCTTAATTTTCAAACTCCCATATCTCGCGAACGAACTGACGAACTCGAGAAATTCCTGTTGCATCTGAATGCAGAAACTCGTCCGATTACAGCGGTATGTGTCTTTTGCCCAGGCCATAGTAGTTATTGGTTTCGAGTATCAGACTTGCGAAAATTGTGATGGTCTCTCAACCGTTCCTTACTTCAAACTCCCATATCTCGCGAACGGATCGACGAACTCGCGGAATTCCTGTTGCATCTGATGGTAGAAACTCGCCCCATTACAATGGAGTGTGTACTTTTCCCCTAGGCCATTCCAGTTATTCGTTTCTAGCATCAGAATTGCGAAAATTTCGATGGTTTCTCAACCATTCCTTAACTTCAAACTCCCATATCTCGCTAACGGATTGACGAACTCGAGAAATTCCTGTTGCATCTGAAAGTAGAAACTCGCCCGATTACAAAGGTATGTGTATTTTTTCCCCTAGGCCATTCCAGTTATTGGTTTCGAGTATCAGACTTGCGAAAATTTTGATGTTTTCTCAACCGTTCCTTAACTTCAAACTCCCATATCTCGCGAACGAATTGACGAGCACGAGAAATTCCTGTTGCATCTGAAAGCAGAAACTCGTCCGATTACAACGGTATGTGTATTTTGCCCTAGCCATAGTAGTTATTGGTTTCGAGTATCAGACTTGCGAAAATTGTGATGGTCTCTCAATCATTCTTAACTTCAAACTACCCCATATCTCCCGAACGGATTGACGACTTCGAGAAATTCTGTTGCATCTGAAAGTAGAAACGCGCCCCATTACAATGGTGTGTGTACTTTCCCCCTAGGCCATTCCAGTTATTGGTTTCGAGTATCAGACTTGCGAAAATTTTGATGTTTTTCTCAAACCGTTCCTTAATTTCAAACTCCCATATCTCGCGAAACGAACTGACGAACTCGAGAAATTCAGTTGCATCTGAAAGCAGAAACTCGTCCGATTACAACGGTATGTGTATTTTGCCCTAGGCCATAGTAGTTATTGGTTTCGAGTGTCAGACTTGCGAAAATTGTGATGGTCTCTCAACCATTCCTTAACTTCAAACTCCATATATCGCGAACGGATTGACGAACTCGAGGATTTCCTGTTGCATCAGAAAGTAGAAACTCGCCCAATTACAATGGTGTGTGTACTTTTCCACTAGGCCATTCCAGTTATTGGTTTCGTATATCAGTTTTGCGAAAATTTTGATGTTTTCTCAACCGTTCCTTAAATTTCAAACTCCCATATCTCGCGAACGAACTGACGATCTCGAGAAATTCCAGTTGCATCTGAAAGCAGAAACTCGTCCGATACAACGGTATGTGTATTTTTGCCCTAGCCATAGTAGTTATTGGTTTCGAGTATCAGACTTGCGAAATTTTGATGGTCTCTCAACCATTCCTTAACTTCAAACTCCCATATCTCTCGAACGGATTGACGAACTCGAGGATTTCCTGTTGCATCAGAAGTAGAAACTCGCCCAATTACAATGGTGTGTGTACTTTCCACTAGGCCATTCCAGTTATTGGTTTCGAGTATCAGTTTTGCGAAAATTTTGATGTTTTCTCAACGTTCCTTAATTTCAAACTCCCATATCTCGCGAACGAACTGACGAACTCGAGAAATTCAGTTGCATCTGAAAGCAGAAACTCGTCCGATTACAACGGTATGTGTATTTTGCCCTAGGCCATAGTAGTTATTGGTTTCGAGTATCAGACTTGCGAAAATTTTGATGGTCTCTCAACCATTCCTTAACTTCAAACTCCCAATCTCGCGAACGGATTGACGAACTCGATTATTTCCTGTTGCATCTGAAAGTAGAAAATCGACCGATTACAATGGTTGTGTACTTTTTCCCTAGGTCATTCCAGTCATTCGTTTCTATGCATCAGAATTGCGAAAAGTTTGATGGTTTCTCAACCATTCCTTAACTTCAAACTCCATATCTCGCGAACGGATTGACGAACTCGAGAAATTCCTGTTGCATCTGAAAGTAGAAGCTCGCCCCCATTAGAATGATGTGTGTAATTTTCCCCTAGGCCATTCCAGTTATTGGTTTCGAGTATCAGACTTGCCAAGATTTTGATGGTTTCTCAACCATTCCTTAACTTCAAACTCCATATCTCGCGAACGGTTGACGAACTCGCGGAATTCCTGTTGCATCAGAAAGTAGAAAACTCGCCCCATTACAATGGTGTGTGTAACTTTTCCCCTAGGCCATTCCAGTTATTGGTTTCGAGTAGCACACTTGCGAAAATTTTGATGGTTTCTCAACCATTCTTAATTAAAACTCCATACCTCGCGAACGAATTGACGAACTCGAGAAATTCCTGTTGCATCTGAAAGCAGAAACTCGTCCGATTACAACTGTATGTGTATTTTGCCCTAGGCCATAGTAGTTATTGGTTTCGAGTATCAGACTTGCGAACATTTTTATGGTTTCCCAACATTCCTTAACTTCAAACTCCGATAACTCGCGAACGGATTGGCGAACTCGCGAAATTCCTGTTGCACTTGAAAGTAGAAACTTGCCCGATTACAGAGGTATGTGTATCTTTCTCCTAGGCCTTTGTAGTTATTGGTTTCGAGTATTCAGACTTGCGAATATTTTGATGGTTTCTCAACCATTCCTTAATTTCAAACTCCCATACCTCGCGAACGAATTGACGAACTCGAGAAATTCCTGTTGCATCTGAAAGCAGAAACTCGTCCGATTACAACTGTATGTGTATTTTTGCCCTAGGCCATAGTAGTTATTAGGTTTCGAGTATCAGACTTGCGAAAATTTTGATGGTTCCCAACCATTCCTTAACTTCAAACACGATAACTCGCGAACGGATTGCGAACTCGAGAAATTCCTGTTGCCATCTGAAAGTAGAAACTCGCCCGATTACAAAGGTATGTGTATTTTTCCCCTAGGCCATTCCAGTTATTGGTTTCGAGTATCAGACTTGCAAAATTGTGATGGTCTCTCAACCATTCCTTAACTTCAAACTCCCATATCTCCCGAACGGATTGACGACTTCGAGAAATTCTTGTTGCATCTGAAAGTAGAAAGACGCCCCATTACAATGGTGTGTGTATTTTCCCCTAGGCCATTCCAGTTATTGGTTTTCGAGTATCAGACTTGCGAAAATTTTGATGCTTTCGTCAACCCGTTCCTTAATTTCAAACTCCCATATCTCGCGAACGAACCTGACGAACTCGAGAAATTCCTGTTGCATCTGAATGCAGAAACTCGTCCGATTACAGCGGTATGTGTCTTTTTGCCCTAGGCCATAGTAGTTATTGGTTTCGAGTATCAGACTGCGAAATTGTGATGGTCTCTCAACCGTTCCTTAACTTCAAACTCCCATATCTCGCGAACGGATCGACGAACTCGCGGAATTCCTGTTGCATCTGATGGTAGAAACTCGCCCACTACAATGGAGTGTGTACTTTTCCCCTAGGCCCATTCCACAGTTATTCGTTTCTAGCATCAGAATGCGAAAATTCGATGTTTCTCAACATTCCTTAACTTCAAACTCCCATATCTCGCTAACGGATTGACGACTCGAGAAATTCCTGTTGCATCTGAAAGGTAGAAACTCGCCCGATTACAAAGGTATGTGTATTTTTCCCCTAGGCCATTCCAGTTATTGGTTTCGAGTATCAGACTTGCGAAAATTTTGATGTTTCTCAACCGTTCCTTAACTTCAAACTCCCATATCTCGCGAACGAATTGACGAGCACGAGAAATTCCAGTTGCATCTGAAAGCAGAAACTCGTCCGATTACAACGTATGTGTATTTTTGCCCTAGGCCATAGTAGTTATTGGTTTCGAGTATCAGACTTGCGAAAATTGTGATGGTCTCTCAATCTTCCTTACTTCAAACTCCCATTATCTCCCGAACGGATTGACGACTTCGAGAAATTCCTGTTGCATCTGAAAGTAGAAACGCGCCCCATTACAATGGTGTGTGTACTTTTCCCCCTAGGCCATTCCAGTTATTGGTTCGAGTATCAGACTTGCGAAATTTTGATGTTTTCTCAACCGTTTCCTTAATTTCAAACTCCCATATCTCGCGAACGAACTGACGAACTCGAGAAATTCCAGTTGCATCTGAAAGCAGAAACTCGTCCGATTACAACGTATGTGTATTTTTGCCCTAGGCCCATAGAAGTTATTGGTTTCGAGTGTCAGACTTGCGAAAATTGTGATGGTCTCTCAACCATTCCTTAACTTCAAACTCCCATATATCGCGAACGGATTGACGAACTCGAGGATTTCCTGTTGCATCAGAAAGTAGAAACTCGCCCAATTACAATGGTGTGTGTACTTTTCCACTAGCCATTCCAGTTATTGGTTTCGTATATCAGTTTTGCGAAAATTTTGATGTTTTTCTCAACCGTTCCTTAATTTCAAACTCCCATATCACGCGAACGAACTGACGAACTCGAGAAATTCCAGTTGCATCTGAAAGCAGAAACTCGTCCGATTACAACCGGTATGTGTATATTTTGCCCTAAGGGCCATAGTAGTTATTGGTTTCGAAGTATCAGACTTGCGAAAATTTTGATGGCTCTTCACCATTCCTTAACTTCAAACTCCCACATCTCGCGAACGGATTGACGAACTCGAGGATTTCCTGTTGCATCAGAAAGTAGAAACTCGCCCAATTACAATGGTGTGGTGTACTTTTCCACTAGGCCATTCCCAGTTATTGGTTTCGAGTATCAGTTTGCGGAAACTTTTGATGTTTTCTCAACCGTTCCTTAATTTCAAACTCCCATATCTCGCGAACGAACTGACGAACTCGAGAAATTCAGTTGCTTCTGAAAGCAGAAACTCGTCCGATTACAATACGGTATGTGTATTGTTGCCCTAGGCCCATAGTAGGTTTTTGGTTTCGAGTATCAAGACCTTGCGAAAATTTTGATGGTCTCTCAACCATTCCTTAACTTCAAACTCCCATATCTCGCGAACGGATTGACGAACTCGATTATTTCCTGTTGCATCTGAAAGTAGAAAGTCGACCGATTACAATGGTTTGTGTACTTTTTCCTAGGGGGGTCATTCCAGTCACTCGTTTCGTAGACATCGAGAATTGCGAAAAGTTTGATGGTTTCTCAACCATTCCCTTAACTTCAAACTCCCATACCTCGCGAACGGATGACGAACTCGCCGGAATTCTGTTGCCTCTGATGGTAGAAACTCGCCCCATTACAATGGTGTGTGTACTTTTCCCCTAGGCCATTCCAGTTATTGGTTTCGGAGTAATCAGTTTTGCGAAAATTTTGAGATGTTTTCTCAACCCGTTCCTTAATTTTCAAACTCCATATCTCGCGAACGAACTGACGAACTCGAGAATTCCTGTTGCATCTGAAACCAAAGTACTGTCCGATTACAACGGTATGTGTATTTTTGCCCTAGGGCCATTGTGTTATTGGTTTCGAGTATCAGACTTGCGAAAATTTAGATGGTTTCTCAACATTCCTTAACTTTCAACCTCCCGATATCTCGCGAACGGGATTGATCGAGCTCGAGAAATTCCTGTTGCAATCTGAAAGTAGAACACGCCCCATTAGAATGGTGTGTGTAATATTCCCCTATCCATTCCATTTATTGGTTTCGACTATCAGACTTGCGAAAATTTTGATGGTTTCTCAACCATTCCTAACTTCAAACTCCCATATCTCCGCGAAGGCATTGAGCAACTCGAGAATTTCTCATTGCATCTGAACCAGAAGCTCGTCCGATTACAACGAGTATGTGTATTTTTGCCCATGGCCGTAGTAGTTATATGGTTTTCGTGTAATCAGACTTGCGAAAATTTTGATGGTTTCTCAACCCATTCCTTAACTTCAAACTCCGATATCTCGCGAAAGGATTGACGAGCTCGAGAAATTCCTGTTGCATCTGAAGTAGAAATCGCCCCGTTAGAATGGTGTGTGTAATTTTCCCCTAGGCATTCCATTTATTGAGTTTCGAGTATCAGACTTGCGAAAATTTTGATGGTTTCCTCAACCATTCCTTAACTTTAAAACTCCCATAATTCTCGCGAACGGATTGACGAGCTCGAGAATTTCTGTAGCATCTGACTGTATAAACCCGCCCGATTACAAGGGTATGTGTCTTTTTCTCTAGAGCATTGTAGTTATTGGTTCTCGCAGTATCAGACTTGCGAAAATTTTGATGGTTTTCCTCAAGAGCCTTCCTTAACTTCAAACTCCGATATCTCGCGAAAGGATTGACGAGCTCGAGAAATTCCTGTTGCATCTGAAAGTAGAAACTCGCCCCGTTAGAATGGTGTGTGTGAATTTTCCCCTAGGCCATTCCATTTTATTGGTTTCGATATCAGACTTGCGAAAATTTTGATGGTTTCACAACCATCCTTAACTTAAACTCCCATAACTCGAGATCGGATTGTCGAACTCGATTAATTTCCTGTCGCATCTGTAAGTCGAAATCTACCGATTACAATGGTGTGGTTACTTTTTCCTAGGATCATTCCAAGTTATTCGTTTCTAGCATCAGAATTTGCGAAAATTTGATGGTTTCCTCAAACCATTCCTTAACTTCAAACTCCCATATCTCGCGAAACGGATTGACGAACTCCGAGGAAATTCCTTTGCATAGTC